>NC_133658.1:356259644-356427144 GCF_037893015.1 Macrotis lagotis | reverse complement strand
CTCCCCAGGTTGGCCCTGGAACCTCCTTGGGAAGGAAAACTTTCCCATCTGGTTCCCAGCCCAGGGCCTTTAGAGCACCCTAGAGCCCTGATGTCTAGTTCCCCAGGCTTGAGCGCCGGAGCCTTGTGCTCCTTAGCTTTGCCCCGGTCCTCGGACCTCTGATTCCCAAAACCTGGCTCTCTCTCTGCAGTGGTTTGGGGCGCATTTCTGTATTTTGCCCCTGTTGGGAATGAGGTGAGTGATCGCTAGGGACAAGTGGGGATGTGGGAGATGGGAAAGAGTGGGGAGACAACTTGGGAAAAGGGGCGATGGAGACCGAGCTGAGACCTGTGTTCTACTTCCTCCCCCCAGGAAGTCAAGGTGTTCCTGACTCTGAGGTGAAGGCAGGGGCCTGGAGGGGCTGAGGGGCCTAGGGGGAACTGTGTAGGTCCTGTGGGAGGGCCCTAATGAGGGGGAAAGGGGTTTGCCCATTGTCTCATGCCCCCACCTCCGCTCCCGCTTGCTCCTGCTTCCTCTTCACTGTGTCCTCCCTTGCAGTGAATACCATGATAAGCTCCAAGCCCAGGGACTGCAGCTGCAACATCTTCAATCGGAGTTTGACAAACTCCACACAGATATAGCCAGCATCCGAGCAGCCAACAGTGAGGTGAGCACCGGTCCCCGTAGGACAATCCCTCACCCCTTGGTCCCTTATATCCCTGAGGTCAGCCTCAGCTGGCCCTTCCCTCCCTGTCTCTCCCCAGAGGGTGGCCCAGCTTGTGTTCCAGAGACTGAGTGAAGATTTTGTACAAAAACCTGACTATGCACTGAGTTCTGTGGGTGAGACTACCTAAGTTAGAGTTAACTAGAGAAAGATATCGGAGACACACAACCCAGGGAGAGAGAGGCAGGGACACGATGGAGAAACAATCTGATCTGACCTTTTGCCTGTTTCAGGGGCTTCCATCGACCTTGACAAGACATCAGATGACTATGAGAGCAAGGATGCAGTTTATTTCTGGAAATGGTTCAGCTTCTGGAGTTTTGCCAACCCCCCCTCAATCATCCTGCAGGTATGAGGGGAACTTGAAATTCAGTAGAGAGTAGGGTAGGCACTGTGGGAACCTGTGAGGAACTGGGACAACCAAGGGGGATACTCCCTGACTCAGCAGCCTCATTTCCTACTCAAGGTAACCCTCAGATTGGGAAGAGGGGAAGGGTCCTGACAAATTTAGAAAAAGGTGAGGAAGGTGTTTGTCAGTGGATGAGGCAGGGGGAAGGTTTTTGGAATGCATGGATATAGATAGATCCTTTGGAGGGGATATATGTGGCAGGTTGTCCCTCTTGGTTATTCAGGACTAGTATTGGGCTGGAATGTAAAAGGTCCTGGATTCAAATTCTGGTCCTGTCATTACTGGTTTTGTACCTCAGACACTAACTATATAACCCTGGGCAAGTCACTTGAGTGCTGTCTGCCTCAGTTTTCCTATCTGTAAAATGGAGATAACAGCAGGTGGTTTCTGAAAAGGATCAAATGGGATAAGATCTGTTTAGTGCTTCACAAATCTTATTCATTTATTTACTCATTCATTCATTTATTTTTTGGTTTTTGCAAGGCAAATGGGGTTAAGTGGCTTGCCCAAGGCCACACAGCTAGGTAATTAAATGTCTGAGGCTGGATTTGATCTCAGGTCCTCCTGACTCCAGGGCCAGTGCTCTATCCACTGTACTACCTAGCTGCCCCTGCTTTACAAATCTTAAAGTGGTCTGTAAATAATGGACTATTTTCAGCAATTTAAAATAATTTAAAGAACTCTTCTCCAAGGTATTTTGCAGCTCTAAAACCTATGTAGCCTGAGCCCTATGTAATCCTTGTTTCATCATTTCTCTAGCCTGATGTCTTCCCTGGAAACTGCTGGGCCTTCCAAGGTTCCAAGGGCCAAGTGGTCATCCGACTGCCTGGCCGAGTTCACCTAAGCGACATCACCTTCCAGTACCCACCACAGAGCGTGGCGCACAATGGGGATGCAAGCAGTGCTCCCAAGGATTTTGCTGTCTATGTGAGTGGTCTGTGAGGTTCCCCCACTGCCAGGATCCTAAGGGGAACTCTGCTGGGGAATGATAGGGCAGGGCTGTGAGACTGACACATCTTGAAGAGCCTTTCTGATTTTGCCTGATTCCCATTGTCTCTCTACTTACCAACTTCCTCAGGGCCTCCAGGGTGATGACAAGACTGAAATTCTCTTGGGAAAATTCACCTTTGATGTGCATAAATCAGAGATTCAAACATTTCATCTGAAGGTGAGGAAAGGACTGGAAAGACTGGGAACTGTCTCCCTGTATCTGAACTGACTTGTCCAATAAGAGGACCTGGGACTCTGACTTTTTTTTTTCCCCAGAATGAGCCCCCTGAAGCCTTCCCAAAGGTGAAGATAGAGATATTAAGCAACTGGGGACAATCACGTTTCACTTGTTTATATCGAGTGCGGGCCCATGGGCTTCATAGTCATCATATACAGGGAGAAGATAGCAGGACTAAGGGAGAAATAAAAGGGGAGCCTGCTACTTCTATTCCTCATTAAACCACTTGCTAATTCCATATGATCATATTTCATTTCTCTTCATGGGAAGCTAGTGACTGGTGCACGGGGGGGGGGCCAAGGAATAGGTTTGTGGGTGTGTAATTCTCTCCTCAGAATGACAAAAGCTCTCCAAGAGCCTAGTGGGACTTCATTCTAGAGAAAGCTGTTTTCCCTCTGGCCACCATTCATCACAATCCCCTTCTTTGGACAGAAGAGTTGGAAGAACTGTTTCTTTGAGCAGAAAGTATTTTGCATTACATATCAAGAAGTTTGGGTCTAGTTCCAGGTCTACCACAAGTAAAACAACTTCTTTCTAGGCTTCTTCTGTCAAATCATAGGATTATAAAAGTCAAGTTGTAACAAGCCCCTTCTTTTTTTTAAACATTCTATGAGCTATGTCTTTTCTTCTTTTCACTCCTTAGTCTGCAGTCAGTGTCTCTATCTACCATGATTTAGTAATACTGGATGTCATGGAGATGATGATTTCTCTTCTTGGTTTCCAATATAGCTTAGAAGAGCCAGAGCTCATTCCACTCACATTTTGCTTTTAAGCAACCTCTAGAACATCAACTCTCAGCATACAGTACTCTGTTGTGACTGTCACACACACACACACACACACACACACACATACACACGGTGCCATCTCCATTTAGAGACCCCTTCAGTTAACTCCTGAGATTTCACATCTTCACACAGCTGATTCTGAATCAGAAGATAATCATCTCTGCTTTAGTATAGACTTTTTCATTCATTGGTGACTCCACATTTATTGAGCATCTACAATCACGGGATCATCCTGTGCTTGGTGGTAGAGGGAATATGCCAAGAGAATTGTAGCCAATAACCATAGGAAGAGTCCTAAGCAGATTTTGCATCCAAATGGGATTAGGCATTGTAATCCTTTACTCTCCTGGGTCATTAAAAAAAAAAATTCCCATCCATCTTCAGAGGATAAATTTATCTGAATCCAAAAATCTGCTGTGAAATAACAGTAACCTCCCCTTAAACATCTTGAAAGAACATCTGCTTGGATTTATGAATAATGGTATGTTAGTTCAAACTACAACCTCACAGCTCTTTCCTAAGGTTTGGCTCCTTAGAATCTTCCCTGCTTTGCCCTGCAGATAGATAACTAGAGATTCGTGTTTTTGTTTCTCATATCCAGCTTAGCAGCTTCCCTGTGGCCCCAAATGAGTTTCTATTAACATCTTCCTTGAGCAGTCCTCCCCAACTCTGATCTTTGTGGGGACACGAATTGTCCTTCATGGTTGACCAAACTCAAAAGTATCTTTTTTTTTTGGCTTTTTGCAAGGCAATGGGGTTAAGTGACTTGCCCAAGGTCACACAACTAGTATCAACAGACCAAGGCTGGATTTGAACTCTGGTCCTGACTCCAGGGTAGGTGCTCTATCCACTGCGCCACCTTGTCCTGCTCAAGGCACCTTTTGATACAGTCACATCCCCCTCTAGACTGAAAGGACAGGTTTAGAGCTGTGCTGGTTATCACTGGGGATGGGAGTTGTCCTGCCTCTGTCCAGAGAAACTTAAAACTTCAGCTGAGATCTTGAGGTACAAGGCTGGAAAAGACTTCAAAGATCTCAATTATACTTTATGACTATGAGTACAAATGGACAGAGCCATGAGGATAGTAAGGAGATAAAGCCTTAGGCAGGAGAAGAGCAAGGTTCAGAGAAGGATCATAGATGCAGAGCTAGGTTTTCCATTTCCTTCTCCTTGCTGAGGTGGCATGGCAGGGAAAAGCATTAGATTTAAAAAATCAAAGTGCAAATCCTGGGGTGGGCTAACCTCTACCTATGGGATAGCACTCATCAGATCTTTTTATTGAATTTAGGGCATATCAAATGCTTATTTTGGCCTGTTCATTATCATTTCATCAGCCAGTAATTCCCTCTCCCTCTCCCCTTCACTGGCTGGGACTTATCACCAATTCACTCAGCTGAGGCTAACCCAACAGGATCTTCCACAAGTAGTATATAAAATTTGTCAATCAGTAGTTTAAGCAAAATTCAACTTTGGAAAGGACCAAGTTTTGCCAGTTTCCTGGAAAGTCTCACCCTTTGGCTCTCCAGTGAAGCTTTAGTGATGTTTGACCTTAAAAACGAATCAGAACTATGCTATGCCACACTCTGGCATTCTGGATATATGCTTTGGGGACTAGAAGGTTGGCTATAGCTAATTCAGTCCTTTAGAATATTTTCTAAATATTCTAAATATTTAGAACATTTTTGCTTCTCATGTTGCCTAAGAGCCCCAGTGAAACATAAGAAAAATTTTTAGATCTGGAATAGGATTACATTGCCCTAGTTTGTCATCTCAAGCAAATCATTTCCCTTTCCTAGGCATGTTTCTCTTTGTGCAAAATGGGATTAACACTTGCACTATCTCATAGGGTTGATGGAAAGGTACTCTATAACTTTAAAGCACAAAAAAGTGTATTCTTTGCATCCATGTCTTATGCCTCTTCATGAGGTCAGGGTCCACATCACTCAATCTCCAAGTTCAAAAGGTCTTTGAGGCCATATAAGTCAACCAACAGCTGAATAAGACTCCTCTAACATACCCAGCATATGGTGGTCCAACTCATTTCCACAAGAAGAGCCCTCTATATCAGAGTGCCTTCTGTGGGGGAAAAGGGGAAGGAGAAAAACAATAGTCAAATTCAAAACCTTGCAAAAAAAAAATTGGTAGAAACTACCATCATATATAAATTGGAAAACAAAATATATAATTAAAAAACAAGGGGCGGCTAGGTGGCGCAGTGGATAAAGCACTGGGCCTGGAGTCAGGAGTACCTGGGTTCAAATCCGGTCTCAGACACTTAATAATTACCTAGCTGTGTGGCCTTGGGCAAGCCACTTAACCTCATTTGCCTTGCAAAAACCTAAAAAAAAAAAAAAAGCCCAGGGTCTTGGGCTCCAGGGAGCTCCAAAGAGCATTCAACAAGCCTCTAGCATGGCCCTGATCAAGAATGATCCATTTCCTGGGTCTTCACCAAAATAAGTAGACAGAATTTAGTTTTCATTGGTCTTTATTAAATCCAGTGATATGTGTCCATAATGTAGAGGAATGCAAAAGTATAATGTATACAAATATAAAACATATAATTACATATACAAATATAAAATGTGCTGGGGCAAGATTGGCAGAGAGGGTCCTGACCTATGGCATTCACAAAACCCCAAAGCAGCAAGTATTAATGTCCACCCCTAGGACAGATGCTTAGTTCCTCCCAGCAGACAGGAGAAGCCAAAGGCACAGTTGCGTGCAGGGGAGAGCTGGTGGCTGGGGTTAATTAGTTCTTGGGGGCTGGAGCTGGATCCTTGTGGGGGGCCAAGCCCTGCCCCTTGTAGTAAGACACTAGTTGCCGGGGCACCTCTGCAAGGACTGCTTGGGCCAGTGCTTCCCGAGGGGCCTGTGCAAGTGAGACATCAGCTAAGAGATGAGCCCAGCCTTCACCCAACCCAGGGTTCTCTGCCCTCCCTCCAACTCCAAAGCTCATCCCCCAAGCTCACATTCTGAAACTGGCGGAAAGGCACAAACTGGACAACATCACGGGCAACAGCCTCTCCACTGCGGGAGCGCAAGGGACCCCCATCCCCATCCAGCTCCTCCATGGCTGTGAAGTCGGCACCCCCAACACCCACAATGATGATGGACATGGGTAGCTGAGAGGCCCGGACCACGGCCTCCTTTGTTGCCTCAACGTCTGATACAGCCCCATCCGTCAGCAGGAGCAGCACAAAGTATTGCTGAAGGGTCCAAAATCACAGGTGTCACGAAGAGGGGTCTTATCCTCAGTCTTCCCATTCCCTCCCTGCTCACAGGCCCCTCTCACCGAGGCAGTTCCCTGCTGTGCAGCCTGGGTGGCAAATCGGGCTACGTGGCTGATGATGGGGGCAAAATTCGTAGGACCATATAGTCGGACCTGGGGCAGGGCCTGGCGATAGGCATCTACAATACCCTGGATGCCTTGGAGAAGGGTAAGAAGTGAAGGTGAAACATGGATTTGGGAGGTAAGAAGAAGCTAGAGTAAGGATAAAAATGTACCTGAGCAATAAGGGTTACTGGAATTGAAATTCAAGGCAAATTCATGAGAGACCTGAAAGTGGAAATAAGAACAGCTTTGTCAGGGCAATGTCATTCTTCTTCCTTAGGCTTCTGTTTCCTCCTGGATCATCTCTAAGGTCCCTCTCAGTTAAACATCCTCTTTCCCCAACCCTTCCCTCATCAAGATATTGACCACTCCCTAACCCTGAGATCAAAGCTGAGGATTCAGGAGGGGCGCACCTGCCAATCAGGGGGCACCTGAGCCCCAAATCCAAAAGCCGGAAACAGTTTGTCTCTGTGGGAGGAAGATATAGGAGTGAAGGGGAAGGAAGAGTCTTTACCCACACTCTTTCCCCTACCTTATCCCCTCCCCACAGGGGTTGAGAGATAATAGGGGACATCCTGGACTCACGTATCGTAGTCCTGTACCACGCAGCCCACACTCCACAGAGCTGTCAGGTACTCATTGACACCGGAGGGGCTCAGGTAGTGCAGGGAATCTGGAGAAGAAGGGTCCCCATTGGATCCAGTGAAGTCTATACCCACCTGGAAGGCACAAGAAGATGGGGCTGCATTTGGGGGAAGCCCTGAACCCTGAAGCCCTTTCCCATTCCCTACAAGGTCTCCCACTGCCCCACTGAGTACTTACTGTGAAATTGATCTGGCAGCCCCCCATCACATAGTCCAAGAAGGTGAACTCTGTCTCAATCTGATGGCCAAAGAGGAAAGTGGAGTCAAGACTGGGGCACTAAGAGATCTGAGAGAGTGGAAGAAAGAGCCCTTACCTGGCAGAGCTTAACCCGGATGGTCCCTGAGTTCTTATAACTCTTCTTTTTCTGCTGCTTCTCAGGATGAATACAATCAAACTCTACCTGACAAGGAGAAAGGAGATGAGGGATTTGTGCTTGGCAAGGAGGGAAGATGAACAAATAGTGAAGATAATATTTGAAAATCGATGCATTAGAGATATAATAGGAGAATGCTAGTTATGGAAGTCTAGACTGGGACCTCTACTTCCCCCACTCCCCAGTCACTACTTGCGCCAGTAGACTTGCCTCCATTCAAGGAATATGTAGAGTGGGCACAGACAGACTACTTACTGGGGTGCCCTGCAGCTGGGTCAGAGTGGTCTGGAAGGAGCCAATGAGGTCATGAGAACCATCACTGTCATAATCCGAGCAGCGCACCTGGATGGGAAGTGGAGAGAACACTGGATTGGGAACCATGACAGAACTAAATCTGTGTCCCAAAAATCTAACATCTGATAGCTTTGTGGCCTTCATTCAGTGTCAACTGAGCTTCATTTATTTATCCATATAAACCTAAGTGCAATACAAAGAGTTATTCTGGAGGCCGGGTTAGTTAACTTGAGCAGAAACCCCTATGAAAAGGCCTCTGAGCCTTCAGGTTCAATCCTGGCCTAAGTCACCAAGATTCCTTTCTCTCCTTACCTGAATGGGCAAGCTGGGGTCTCCTCCACAGAAACGCTGCAAAGGAACACTGAAACGGCTCCATGTGGGATTCAGATTGTTCTTTATCACCTGGGGAAGGGGGTATGCAAAGCTATGCTTCACTGAATCTCAGTCATGTCCCCTCCAGTCCCAACCCACAAGCAGGACATCCCTTCCCCTTAAATGCCAGGCTAGAATATGGGATTAAAAGCACCCCCACATACCTCAGATCTGTAGACCAGCTGCCATTTTCCATCACCCTGTCGGTAAAACTCTAGGAATGGATCAGATTTCCCCAGGAAGTCCTGATAGGACCAAGAAAATACTAATTAGGTCTCTAATGGCACAAATGGAGAAAATAAAAGACTAAACATGTCCAGGGCTAAAATCTCCCATTCTCTTGCCCAGAACTGGTCAATTCCCTTCCCTGAGGCAAACTAGACTAATCACCCCTTTTCCTCCTAACCTTCTTGTCCAGGTTCCTGGCCTCCACTTCCATGGTCACCACTCGAGTGTCCTTCACTTCCTGGGCTGAGATCTAGGTGTGAGGAAAGGTTAAGAGTAACCCTGGAGCAGTTTTTCTTTCAACCTCAGTTTACTGACAGGTATATGTGGACTAGATTCAGAAGCTCCTCCCCCAGCACCATACTCGCTCACCGTTATGGTTCCTTGTCCAGCTGGCTTTCCAGGTTTCAGCATTAGGGGCAGGGTCATCGACTGGCTGGATACAATCTGAGGATGGAGATGGGAGTCAGTCATTCCTGGGGCTCAGAAAACCTTCCAGACTTAGCTCAACTGAAACAGGGACTTGGAGATAGATCCATGGCCCTCCTGAACCCCATCTCCCTGGACAACATGTCAAGATTGGAGACTAGGACATATTTCTTATTCCCCTTACTCTAGACTCTAGATTTGGCCATGCTACAACCCTATCTCATACTACTGCCACCATGAGTAGTTGTACTCCCTTTCACCTCCCTCACCAAGCAAACGCCCCCTCCTTGCATCTGCCCCATAGCAGTACCTCCCTTTTTAAACCATACCTGACCTAGGGTGCACTCGGCTCCTCCCAAGAAGTCATCATCTCCCAACTCAGGAGTCTTGTTGTCAATGTCATAGACACCAAAACGCAACTTCTGAACTGTTTCAAAGTGATAGTCGATTGGCAATGGTCTAGAAAACTCAGGGCTGGAGCAATTCTGGACACGCTCCGTCCGACAGAGCTAGGAGGCACAGCCAAGGGAAGGGGGAGGTCACTAGGGATATCCTAAGGAGAAGCTTATTGCTGATGTGGTTAGGGTCCCACTTAGGCAAGGACAAGAACCCCCTCACTTCTCTCCTAATTTTGTTGCTTAAGGGATCCCACATCCCAATGACACAATCTTTCCAAGGGGCACAAGGCCGGCCCTGATATGGATAACCCATTATTTCCCTCTTCCCTCACAGAACTTCAATGCTTTGTAATGACAGGGGCTACTTCTCCTCTGTTCACCACCTCAGGTACCTTGGGCCCCATCTATGCAGATCAATGAAACTACTTGAGAGCAGAATTGATTGGCCTCTCATCATCAGAGGACCATATATAGGAGATAACTCTCCTGCCTTCCTCTCTGGGGTAACAGCTGGCCCAAAATCAATGGGTACAAGTATTTAACCCCTCAGCCTCTTCCACCCTCACTTACTCCAAAGTCCAGTCCCCCCTTTTCCCTCCTTCTATGTACCTCAGCTTCCTCACCTCTGCCCAGCTGCCCCCACCCACATCCTGTAGCAGGACACAGAGCGGGTCGGACTTGGAGCCAACGTCTTTATCGATGAGATGGTCACAGGAAATGGACAGCTGTACCGAGGTCACACAGTGGGCCATCTGGGGATATGGGGCCAGGGAGCAAGGGTCAGATAATCTGAACCAGATATACCTTTGATCTCTTTCCCTCCCTTCTCCCAGAAGGAGGATTCCTTGCCCACCCCCTGCCCCAAGGTGAGACAACTGGGGCATAGTCCTCTCCAAGGGAAGAATCAAGGAATGGGGTAAGAGGAACATGTAAACCTTATTCTCTTATAACCCCAAAAAAAACCACCTGGTAGGAAAGAATAGGAGCATTAAGTCCACAGTCTCCAACAATGACTGTGATATAACTGAGTCACAGTTTCAACCAGGGCCCCAACTTTTGAACTACTGCCCTAATATGGGCTCCAACCCACTGAATCACTGCCCCAACCTACATCCTGACCACTGAACCACTGCTCCAAATTATGGATTCCAATCATGGACCACTTTTCCAGCCTGGATCCCAAACATCAAAATAGCTTCCCCAAAGTGATCTCCGACCACCAAACCACTGCCTCAGTCTGGGTTCTTCCCACTGAGTCAGTGTCCCAATTACTGAACAACTACCCAAACTGGTTTTTGATCAACAGACCACAGCGCAAAGCACTTTCCACAGTGGAAAGAAATTAGGGCATCAATCTTCTAACTCATTTGAAATAATTCGCTTTATTAAAAAGTTCACTGGTCAATTCTTCTTCAAGTATCTTCATTGTTTACAGGAGGACTTTACAGCAAGCTCCTATCTTAGGCCAAGCCATTCCCCAACAGCAAGTAAATTTCCATTTGAATCTTTAAACTAAATATGGCTAAGCAGAGTTTCTCCAAAAATGTCCCAAGGCTCAAGCTTCTAAACACTTAAGATCTTTCCTGACCTCCAAAGTACTCAGTTTTTGTTTTCAACAACTATATCCCAACAAGCTACTCATTTTTAATATTACTCAGTTCCAGTGTTACAGAAAATTGCTCAAATCCTCTTTCATTGGAAAAAAACCCCGACAAAAACTAATTCTATTTATTAAGTGATACTGCATATAGTACACTTTAGTGGGTACTAAAGGAGATACAAAGCAAACAAAACTTTTACTGCATAGCATTGAAAAAACACAAAATACAAATAGCTAGAATATACACTATTATGAAAACGCAACAGAGAGGCATCAAATAAATGTTATTAGGTCCAAAAAACAAAGGTCACTAAGTAGAGAGGAGACTCAGGGAAGGCTTCCTGAAAAATACTGGCTTTTAAGCTGGGTTTTAGGGGATGCTAATGGATTCAAAAGAGGGAAAGATGTTCCAGGCAAAGGGAGCAAAGTACAGAAATAGTCTGAATACAGTGTTTGAGGGACAAAGGATAATCCAATTTGCCTCCTTGCTTACCATGTGTGGAGAGCAAAGGAGTCTTTACTTTTACGGAGAAAGCAAATAGGGAGGCTGTCTTCCTACCAGGATGCCTAGACTCTTGGACACCTACCAGGGCAAAACCCTCAATTTTGAACCAGACTGAATAATTAATGTACACAGAACACTTTAGAATTATGCCCAAAGAACTGTAAAACTGCATGTCTTTAACCTAGCAATAACATTGCTAGTTATATATTCCAAGGAAAATGGAAAAAAAAGAAAAGCTATTATGCTATAAGAAATGAAGATGGCTTCAGGAAAATCTGAAAAGACTTGTATAAACTGGTGCAAAGTAAATTGAACATAACTAGGAAAACAATCTACAAAGTTTTAACAGTATTTTTTTTTAACAAGGCCATGGGTTAAGTGACTTGCCCAAGTTCACATAGCTAGGTCACTAAGTATCTGAGGCCAAACTTGAACTTGGATCCTCCTGACTCCAAGGCCTGTGTTCTACCCACTGCGCCACCTAGTTGCCCCTTAAAGTAACAGTAATCTTATGAAGAAAATTAACTGATCAATACAATGATCCACCACAACTCCAAAGGACTCATGATATAAAATGCTAATCCACCTCCAGATAATGAACAAATAGATTGCTGAGTGCAGGGTATTTATTTTTCTCACTCCCCCCCCATTCATGGCTAGCTAATGCAGCAATATTTTGCATGACTTCATTTGTAAAATAAGTATTATATTTCTTGCCTTCTTAGTGGGTGGGGGAGGGCTAGGAGAATTTATAACTGAAAATAAATTTTCTTCAAAGTATCAGGGACTGCTGAGTAAAGTGAACAGGAAAATACTGTATAAATTAACAGCAACATTGTGAGATGGATCAACTATGATGGATGCAGCTTCCCCCCAACAGTTCAGTGATCAAAGAACTCAACTCCCTGAAAACTATGATTTAAAACAAAGCCCAGACACTTAATTTCAAGAAATAAAATTGAAAAATGAGAAAAATATTACAAAATACAAAATGCATGACTAACAACTAATATAATCTTACAGAAGAAAAAAGGAATATAGAACTTTCAAGTATTTTTGATGAAGAGACTAGAGTTTACTAGGAACTCTGAAATAAAAATATAAGAGTACAGAGAAATGTAGAAAGGTGGATGTATTTTGAACAACTAGACGATGTATGATGACAGTGCTAACATTCTACTAGGGATTAACAAACACGTCCCATTAAATCTTAATATCTTCAAAGAGAACTAGATAAAAAAAACAAAGGTTTTAAGGATGGTCTGTTTTGAGGGTATTAAAAGGGGAACAGAGAGGGAAACATGAAAAAAATTCACAATAGTTAAGGAAGAAGAAATTGCTTTCTCATGAGTGCATAAAAGAAGGGATAGGGGAGTGAATGATTGTATGTTTATAGAGCAAACTTAATGAAGAAACAAAGGAAGGGAAGAGAAAGGGGGAGAATGTGGAGACAGCAGAATTCAAGCAATTTGGAGAGTGGCTGAACAAAATTAAATGTGAATGTAACCTAATATTCTTGGACCATAAGAAATAACCAAAAAGGCTATTTCAGAATATCCTGGGTAGTATTAATTGATAAGAGTAAAATAAAAAGAACTAGGAAAACAATTTATTCAAGAACAATACTACAAAGAAAGATTTTAGACAATCAAGAATTCTGACCAAAACAATGATCAGCTCAGTCTTCAGAAGACCTGTGAGGAGACCCTGCTACCAATCAACAGAGAGGCTAATTAGATAACACAAGGAATAGAAACACATTTTCATGTACATAAGTGACTAGCTTATCTATTAGGTTCTACCCCCGCCCCCAACTCTCTCTCTCTCTCTCTTTGAAACATTTTTTAAATTCACAGAAAAGTTCAGAAGAAAGCTGACAGGAAGTTATGAAAATAAGAGTGTATTGTAGGGTTTGATTTTGTTCTTTTAAAGCAAGAGCTGTGAAATAGATGACCAATTTCATATAAAATTCTCTTTTTGTGTTCGGCTGTGTATATGGGGAAGGGGGTGGTCAAATTTATAAGAACAACTTTTTAAAAAGAAATTTTTTTAAAAAGCAAGAAAGTCAACAAATATTTGAGCAGAAGAATAATATGACTGATATAAGCATAAGAGATTATTTTGGCAGTAGTATGAAAAAATGAATTGGAAAAATCCTATTAAGAAGTTGTTATAAATCTAGAGCAGATGACAATAAAGGCCTATCCTAGAGTGAAGGCATTGGAAATATAGAAAGATGACAGGCAAGATTATTAACCACCACCTTTTCTCCACCAAAAAAAGCCACCAAAACCAAACTGATGGGATGGGAAGAATCAAAAAATTACTCAAATTAGACTATCAGTAATCAAAAGGAATCAAAAGATTACTCCAGGGTGACACAAAAGCTTAAGTATAGGTAGGAAGTTAAATTCTCCTATGGTTATGTTGAACTTAAGAGTTCTAGTGGAACTTCCAGAAAGAATAGTACTGAAGAGTATTTGTAGATATATATTTAGAATTAAGCTCATAGAAGGAACAGTACTTGAAATTGTGGGAAGAAATGAAATTGGCAAGGGAAAAAATGTAGGGACAGAAGCATTAAAGACCTAAACATGGGAGCTTGGAGAAGATACAATGATTTGGGAAGAGGATGAGAAATTGGGAAAGGAGACTGACAAGAAATTAAGAGTTGGAAAAAGAGTCATCAGAATGGGTGGGTCTTGAAGTTAGTTGGTGGTGAAACTACAGTGCGTAAAGGGAAGATTAAAATTAAAAGATTTCTTTCTGCTCCAAAACCATCCTACATGTTGCCAGAATGATCCTTTCCAAACACTTTTCATGACATCACTGCTTGGCTCAGAAACCCACAGAGCTTCCCTAATTGCTTATGTGATCAAATTGTGTCTTCCTCTTCCCCTAACCTGAAAACTTCTCGAGTCTTAAGACAAGGAACTTTATACTAGCCCTTTTGGGCTCTAAATGACCATCTTCTACATAAACACTTCCAGTTATATACAGACAAGTTACCAGTACAATTATGGATCAGAATCTCTGATGAGATGGATCAACTATGATGGATGCAGCTTCCCCCAACAGTTCAGTGATCAAAGAACTCTGAACTCCCTGAAAACTATGATTTAAAATAAAGCCCAGACACTTAATTTCAAGAAATCAAATGGTTCTTTCAACCATTTCCTGTAAAATATTTCTTCAAGTCCTTTTGTCATTAACTTTGGGTGCCCTCTGATTTCTCAATGGAGCTTTTAAAATGATACTTAGAACTGAACTTAATACTATACATGTAACCTGATTGGTAGAGTCCAGCCCTCTTTCTTTCTCTTAGAAAATCTTAAGGCTAATTCGGTCTAAGTGAATTTGGTAATTTTTGTTTTGCTTTAAGCTGCTACTACTGACTTAATATAAATTAACAAGAACTCCCAGTCTTTTTCACATTAAGTACACATTAAGTCATCTTATTCTCCCTTATCTTATTCTTATGCAGATGAATTTTTTAAAATGTAAACACAGCATTTTGTATTTATGCCTATAAATTAAATCTTGCTTATTTAGACCCAACTGTACTTTTCCTGAACACAAACCCTTTTCAATCTGAGTTTTTGTGCTTCATAAATCTAAATAAATACATTCTTCCTTTGACTTTAGCCAACTAATACAAATGTGCAATAGAACATAAACATGGACAAAATAACTAACATATGAGACCCTTTGGGTTAACAGCTCATTGATCAGCACTCTTTGAGGAAAGTGCTACCAACAATTAATCCCCCAATCCACTGATATTACCAGTCAATAGTAGTAGCATGAGGATTTACAATGTAGTTTTCTGAAATTCATCTCCCCCTCCATCTTTTGACATAATGGCTTCAAGATCACAGGATTCTGAGACTGTATTTCATTTTTCATCTGAAGAATAGCTGAAATCATTTAAATGGCTAAGAGTTCCCAAGCTATCTTTTTCTCCTAAGGAGAATTTCAATTACATTCCTTTACACATGCAGAACAGAAGCTTAACAGTGCCTTAGATAGGGTTTCATATTTATTAACTGAATGACTCAGGCAAGTCACATAACAACCATTCTGTACCTCAGTTTTCTCATCCATAGAATGAGCTAGACTTGACAACCTCTAAATCTTAGATCTAGGATCCTGAATTGAGTAATTCTATTTGTCATCTATTAACATATCATCTTCCCCATTATATTGGCCTTTTACCCCTTTCTTTGCTAATCTTATTGTAAACAGCTAAAAGAAAATCTCATTTTTTTTCCCTCCCCAAATCTTGCCCTGATATGGACGGACAAGACCCAGCATCTTTTCGATAGGTCTTACCAAGTGAAAGACTTCCAGTATTGGCCTGATGATATCATCTACTGTCCAAGGACCAGTCTAACAGAAGTCTGTCTAAGTCCCCAAGATGCTTTATCAGCAGGTTGGTTTCAGGATGATGAATTTTTTTCAATCTGCCAACTTTTGAAGATCCACCCTTATATAAATATGAAACACTAAGTATCCACAAAGAAGAAAATCATAAATCCTTTAAGGACCTAAGTATTTGGTTTTAAAATTATTTTTTTCATAAGCTTCAGTTCATTTTATTCATTAACCTGACAGTTATACAGATTTGAATCAGTACTATTTCTCTCTCCTTAGTTACATGCCCTGCTTTCATATATTTACATGTGATAGCCTAAAAAGTTTTGGGAATTTCTCCTTAAATCCTCATTGGAATTGTTACCAGATAGCAAGAATTTTGTTTGTTAAAGAGATTACCACCCTTCTTGATCCACATTCCTTTATGGAGCCTTTTCCTTCTCTCTCCTATGGATCCTTTTTCTACAAAAGTGTTTATTAAAATTCAATACAAATTTCACCTAGTCCAATTAATCTTACTTCATATTCCAGTCCTTTCTCTACTCTGTAGCCTCCAGCCCTGCTAATCTTCACTCTTGTTTTATTTGCATATCAAACTCCATTATAAGAAATCAAGTGGATCTTTACAGATTCTGTCAAACCACAACTGTACTGCATGAAATGTTCTACTGAACTTGGGGGAAAAAAGTGAGTCATTTGTTGGAAATATTATCATCCAATTGTTTTATAGTGTTTTACGTTTTTTTTTTTTACAATGGCTTATGACATGTTTGGTTCTTCAGTTTATGTATTTTCTTCCTCAGAAAAGGAAGTACCAAAGGTGCTCTTCATTATAAGACTAGCATATAACCTTTGTGATCTATGTATTTTCTTTTGTATATTTGTATATTTAAGAACATTATCCTGAGAGTAGGTCTAGAGGTTTCACCAGACTATCAAAGGAGTTCACATTAGTAATTGTGCCCTAAGGTTTGATAGATAGAAAAGATAAATAATCTTCCATTGGATAAGGAGTTGCCATAGGTCAGAGACTTTCTCCATCATTAGAAATGTCTCAGGAGTAAAGTATATGCCTCCTCTTTCTAGGGATATTCCTCGACATTCAGCATTTAAGATCCAATCAATCAATGTTCAGCAAAAAGGATTGCCTCACTTTTTTTTCCCTCAGGGTCCCAGTCAGATTCAATTCAATGAAAAGCTTCTTAAGGATTTCACTGTAACTGTCCTTTGCAATCCAGTGTCCTATTCCCTTAATATAGCCTCCAAATGACAGAGTTAAGTTAGGGCTTTCCTCCTTCTAGTGTCTAATCATACCCCAACCCTGTATCCTCACCACAATAGTATACAACTATATAACAGCAAAGGATGACGTAGCAAAGGGGAAGGATACTCTGCAAAATGGAGAAAAGGCTACAAGGAGTGAGAAGGGCCTTATACGAGTGGCAGAACCATTTTCCCATTAAGCCAATAAGGCTACAGGAACTACTAAGGCCACATACCAAATCTCTCCAGCAAGTAAATACAGCCCCCTCTTCCCTCCTTGTATGACTCCCCACCAAGCCCCCCCCCCCCCCCCGCTCCAGTCCCTGACAATTCCAAATAGTACCCTCCTAAGCAGCAGATAGTGAAAGCTCCATGTTGGCAGAGGTCATGTTTTCCTCTAAGTATTTATCCTGACATTCAATTATGGTGTTGAATACCTAGCTGGTGCTTGAAACGAAAAGTGACTATAGAAAGATACAGATCTTTTTCTGACTCCCTCCTAAAATAACTACAAAGGCCTACTTCCGTTCATTCAACCTTTCCCAGGATGAATGGTCACAGATGATTAACTAAGGTCAGAATCAGGAGTGGATCAGCAATCATAACCACAGGCTCTTCACTCTTTTTTTGCAAGGCAAACGGGGTTAAGTGGCTTGCCCAAGGCCACACTGCTAGGTAATTATGAAGTGTCTGAGACGGGATTCGAGCCCAGGTACTCCTGACTCCAGGGCCGGTGCTTTATCCACTACGCCACCTAGCCACCCCTCTTCACTCTTAACATTTTAGGTCTTTCCTCTCCTTCAGTCCCTCAAATGTTTTAATTTAGGGGTATTAAAATCAAAATGATGCTGGTACTGGGCCAGGTTCTCCAACACTGTCAGGATTGTCCCTCTCCCCAAAAAAAACACTTCAAAAATTGTTTTCCCAATTGGAGACACAAAGTGACCTGAATCTTATGCTTCGAACTAGGAGATTTTCAACAGACATAATTTGGAGAGGCATTTTAAATATTTGAGAATCACCCGTCATTCCTATAACCTAAAAAGAATTGGCAAGTATAGCTTCTCTTTCTTGGTCCAGTCTTCAAGTTGAACTATGGGAAAACATCCCACAATACATATTATGGAAACAGGAATGACCAAGACAAAAAGTCATAGGCCAGGCATCTCATCTCTCCACACCAATAAGTTCCAGGGATAGTCTAAACATACTCTAGGGTTAAATTCCTGGGTCAGTCTAACAACCTAAGACTTCAGAGAACTGGATGGGAGCTTGGAAATAATCCACTTGAACACCTTTACTCTACAGTTAGAAAAACCAAGGGATTTGGCTTTCTTTCAAAGAAAGTTAATATCACTACCCTTTTGCTTTTCCTGATGATTTGCATGAATCTTTTATCAACCTGAATGAATTTTATATGCTGAAAAACCATCCTATAAATAGGCTAAATAATTTGTGAGATAATTAAAATTCAAAAAATTATTTTAAAATAGGTTAATAAGTCACAATTACGTAACTTTCCTTATGACTCCTACTAGAAGAGAACTTTGCTGGAGTCAAACAAACAAATTAAGGAGTGATTTTTCATTTTATTAAAGAACTCCTTGTAGGATTCCTCTAAAGGAAAGGTTTCTTTTAAAAAAAGGATATATTTTATAAATGACCCTCCCTCTTTCAGCAAACCTCCAGTGAGCTCCATCCACATCTGCTGGGTCACCCAACTATGCTTTGTATGCTGCCCTTCTGTTTCCTGTCTGTATAAATGGCATTGCCTGCTTTTTCATAATGTTAAAAAAAAGGTATGCTTCAATCTATATTCAGACACCATCAGTTGTCTTCGGAATGGATAGTATTCTTTTTCAAGTCCTTCAGATCAACCTATAACATTGCTGTTACTTATTAACATTTTCCCATTGCACCTGCTCATCTAAATCCTTAACTGAGAGTATCCTGTTGATTATTTCTTATAACAGAATAGCATTTCATCTTAATCACAAACCACAATTTGTTCAGCCATTCCCTGATGGGTATCACCTCAATTTCTAATTCCTTGCCACCAGAAAAGAGCCAATATCCTTAAACATGTAAGTTTTCCTTCCTGTTTTTCATCTTATCTGATAGACCTGATAACAGCATTGATAAGTCAAAGAGTGGCATGATTTTATAGCCCTTTGGGCACAGTTCCAAACTGGCAAAGGCTACTGTTGCCTTGGTTTCCCTGATTTGCATTAGTAAGCAGCAGAGGGACACAAAACTATGGGCATATAAAATGAAACCAACTTGCTGGTTTCTAATGTCAATGTTAACTTTTTGATCCAATAAATGCATATACCTAGTAGAGAGACCACCTAAATCCAGTCTCCTTTTAGAGATAAGGAGACTGAGCCAATTATTTCCCTGAGTCTTAAAATCGCAGATAATAGAACTGGAACACAACCTGCATCTTCAGTCTAGAAATCCTGTGCTTTCTCATTCTATCATGCTGCTTCTAGTTATTTAATGCAGCAAATGAAGAATCCTAGAGTAAGTGTCAGAATTCATATATAAAACACCTGTCTATAATTTCTGTGGGGTAGACAGGGCGTGAGGTGGAAGGACTGCTTAAGTGTTAATTATCATTAGCAACAGAACTGTATCCCAGTAAAGGATCAGCAAATGAATGTTGCTGGTGGCTGGAATTGAGGAGGGCCAGAGAGGAGAAAAATAAAAAAGCCAGAGGAAGAGTAAAAGGTCAAGAGAGGGGAGGAAAACATCAAAATGCAAATAAAGAAGTCCTACAAAGTGTAGATTTGGAGCCCAGCAGCAGCAAACCTGCAGTCAGATTCTGAAGCTGAGTGATCTATCTCCTGAAGTCTGCACACTGGGAGCCTTTGATAAAGACTGGTAATAACTTCAGAAACTAAGTGGGGTAAGAATTCCCATAACTATGCCTCTGCCTTCAAAACTGCCTAAAATGTTTGGGCCCACATACCTCTACCAACAACCACAACCACAAACTTGTTGATGTAAGAAAGACTTCATTCCTCTGGGTATAATGTTCATTATATTAGCCTTCTAAACCTTCTAAGGTGGTGTATTCCCAATCTCTCCAATTAGACTTCAAGCTTCTAGCATGTACATTATACATTTTTCTAACTTCACGGTGCCCTAAAAATCTGTTTCTCCAGTGGGGCATAGCAACCCATGAGAGGTCCATCTGGAGACTCTGGTCTCCTTTTCAAATCTCGTCCCTATGACTTCGGGCAGTTAACTTTTCAAACCCCAGCCAACTTGTGTCCCACAAGACTTAAGCCAAATTTTCCTTTTTTTTTTTGTCAGTTTTCCTTTAACCTACAATTTTCTTATATAAAGGGATCTTTCAACTAATAAAACTTTCTTGTATCATATCTATTCTTCTTTTAATGTGCCTGGAAATGCCAGATGCATAAATTTCAGTCAATGCTTGAAGATATGGCTAAATGAAGACAGAACCTGAGCTTTAAAGCCACTTGGAAGGAACAAAAAATGGAAAACTGGAAGACTAAAACAAATCTGTTTATTGTCTTCTTAGATGTCTTGGAACCCAAGATGTTCACCCTGCTCAACTAGATGTGAATTGGGCAAAATCCCATTGATGTTAATCCCCAAATCACTTTTGTTGGATACATGTGAAGACCCAAAAAACTCACTTTGGACCTTTGCTTAGCTATGCTGTGTCAGAGAAATTGTTAGTTCATTATCACTGAATACATCAAACCAATGTGGGTGATGAACCAAAGGTTAGTAAGGACGTTAATTTGATTCTAAGAGTGGTGGTGATGATCAAGAAGATAAGGAAAGCACTATTCTTTTCTCTGTTGAGTGTTGGACTTACATAACCTGTTTTAGCATTCTCAAATTCATTTTCTCCAACTTAGGTTCCCTTCACCCAAAATTTGTCTTAAGGCTTCCCCAACTTGACTAAAACACTGACTCACTGGTGGTAGAACATGAATATTTCTCATATTGTCACAGAAGCATAACCAGTTCAGAGGAGTATCCTGGAAACCTCTTAAGAGTTTCATGAACCCCCCAGAAGATATATACCTTTTATTGGGAATCATTCAAGCCTACCCACTACCAATCACCCACCCCTTAGCCAAAGTGTACACTATGCTAAATAATAATAAAATTAACTTAAAAAACCCAACCCTAAAATTTGTTAAAAAATTAAGAAAACAAGTACCAAAATGTGTGATGCTCACATATTCAGCCAAAAATCAATAGTAAATAGAAAAGAAATAATAGGAATTTTTTTTTTTTACCTACTAGGTAACCAAGCACAAGACAGGCAAAGTGAAGTCAGGTCTCAACTTTTTGGACTTTATTTCTCATGGAACTAGATTTTTAGTTGTGAAGCAGGTGTGCCCCTTGAGTCCTAATGTTGTTAAGCACTGGGCTGGACTAGGTCCCTTCCAACTTTGGGACTTTGTGTTCTTACAGAAGTCTTAGAAGTATGTCTTAGAAAATTTGGGAGGAAAGGGTAATGGACAGTAGGAGAAAGTAAGTTGAGTCAAGCCCATGATAGAATGACACCAGGAGACCACAGGATGTCATTAATTGTGCTCACTTTCTTACCATCACCAAGCTTCCTCCTCTCCTCTCACAAATCAGTTTCCTAACCTATACTATCATCTCATTTCTTCTCAACTCAGCCTAAAATTTCAACAGGTAGTTAAGTTGGGATAAAGAAAAATTATTTTGCATGATCTCCAAAAATAAATAAGGCCAAGCTATTCTTGTCAAGCATGGAATGGGGCTAGTTGTCCCTCATTCAAATGATCAATTCTAGAGCTGGAAAGTTATTTCCATTTCATGACATCAGTCCAATTCCATCACTTAAAGGACAAGGCAACTGAGGCCAAAGTTAACTTTTGGGGTAAAGGAATTTGCAAAATAATATCCACTACGCTAATAGCAGAACTAGTAGAGCCCATTCTCAGCCCTGGGTTCTTCCCAATATACAAACTGCCTCTCCTTGGTTATTTTTCTTTAATTGCCTCGAGTCTTTGAGGGACGATGCTTGTTTTCTTTGAGTTGTGTACTATTACCCCCAAAATGAAAGGATATTATTATATCTTTGCAAAACCTTCAAAAATTTCTGGTAAGGGTTATACTTTCCTTGATTATATTTTTTGTTCCCTAGGCCAAGAATGCCTGTATGGGGATCCCTTTTGGTCCTTTTCAGACACCACTGAGTAGACCCAAACCCAGGACGACATCATGTTAAATGTTGTTTCTAGGTGTCTGGAGAATAGCTACATTCCAAGCCTTTTCAGGAGGCTCCCTTATAAAGCAACATTCAAGGGGCTGATATAAACACAATAAGCACATATTAAATAATTAAAATTTACCTGAGCAGTCACCAACCACCAGGAGATCAACTTATTCATATTGTAGTGCAGAAGACTTGTCCATACAGCATCAGAGTAAGAATTGTAAATTTACTAATCAATCAGTGTATTTCAATTAGGTCTTTATAATAATAAACCTGTTCTCTCCCGCATTTCATTCTTTCATGTTATCTTTTATTGAAGATAGCCAAAAGTGCAGGTTCTACTATATACTACAGATTTCATAAATTTTTTAAGAAGGAAGAAATAGTAATCCTAACATGAGCTGACTACATGTTGGGAATGAGGGACACACAGGGAAGAATACTGCAACAAGCAGCTAGAGAAATAAACCTGACCAAGAGCTCTCTAGCTGACTAGTATCATGCACAATTAATTCCAGTTACCTCCTGACTGGCACTAGATTATATAGTTTTTTTCTAACAACAAATATCCTTTTAGGATGGGACCCTAATTTATTGAAGATCTATGAAAGGTGAATAATTTATTGGTAATTTCACACTCTCAATCATAGCTCAAGAATTTAAAATCAACCACTCAGCTGGACTATATATATAACTTGGAACCATATACCATTCACATCAGTTCAAAATGAACCGGATATGCAAAAAAGGAGAAAAAAGGGTCAAACTACTCTGCAATTTTAAAAAACCTCACTAGGACAATTTTACTTCTACATAATTGTGTTTTGATCTGGTCACAAGGAATAATTCAATACAAATGTTTTCTGTAATTCCTATTCAAAAAAATCCAATTGTGTACTGTTTAAAGAAGTTTTTCACTTGCTAATTCATCATGAAAGTTATAGAAGCTGGGGAGGGAGGGTAAAGAGAAGGAAGACCAATTCTTCCCAGAGCTTTTGCCTTGCTTCCAAGTCTGAGAACAGATATTACACTTTTTAACTCCTTTCAAAAAAAAAATCAGCTTGCTGCCAGAAAATACTCCCCAAACCACCCACACCAAAGCAACACACATACTGAAAGATCCAGCTTCAGAGGTTTGTGAGTGAAGTTGTGTCCATGAGTTTGCTTTTGAGGTTTTTTTTTTCCATTTCCTCTACAATGGTCAAAATACTTATATAATATATAGATAGATATCAACTAATTCCTGTGCCTTTCAGGACTCCTTCCATGGAAAGAGAAGCTACCTTAGCCTCTATCACTTCTTCCCTAACCCTCCCAATCTTGACATTTAGCAGTATATTACTACCAGATTCTAATGCAAAAGCCATGATTCTTCCTTGTAATGGGATTTTACATGTAATCCTGTTTCTTTCCTGCAGTCCAGACATCCTCTTCTTTCCTTACTTCATCATAAGCAGAAACAGATAAACAACAAATGTCTGCCCCAGAGAGCATTCTGCCTTCAATTCTCCAACCTCCATCCGTGGCATTGTCAGGTCACTTTAAAAAAAATATCTGGTAGGAATGTCCAAAAACAAATGTCATATTTTCCCATAACGTTACTCATGAAAGCTCAATAAAGAATTCTTGTCCAGTTGAAGCATTAAAAGCATCAGCCTGTTTTATTTTGTGACAAGTTTATTGAACAGTATTTAAGACTTCATCTTTATAACAAAGCTCTGCTGAGCAGTACTGAGGCAGCACCTGCAAGTAATGCTGTGGCCATGTCAAGAAGAAGCCATTTTATCAAGCATTTGGTTTCTTACCAGTTTAAATTGTTGTAGAACCAGCAACATGACAGCTTAAATGTAGATTTTTTTTTTTCAAGGACTGGAAATAGCTTAGATACTGTCGAAATGATTTTTAAAAGAATTTCATGACCAATTTCATTCAGAAAAACTACCCCCTTTAAGGTTAACATCCTACTCCAATGGAGTCAATTTTAGGGTGTTTTCTTCACTCGTGAACTAAGCACTTCTCTAACTTCAGATAGTATGAGTAGTGCTGAGGTCCAATTAAAGAATGGAAGAAGCCATGCTAAAGATTAGATGCATCCCTAGTTTAATCTGAAGTATGAATTCCATAGAATAGGCTGGTATTTCTCAACATATAAATGTGAATTTTTTTTTTGAAAATACAAGCCTAGATTTCCATGCCATGGGCTAAAGTAAAGAGAAATAACACTACTACCCTGAATTTTTCTCTCTGAATCTTGAAGACGTCTGCAAGTGGAATTTTTATTATATATGTCCTGACAACTGGCAATAAAACCCTATTAACTATGTTTTACTTAATGCTGGGTTACATTGAAAAAGAAACAAATAGGTCACTAATGATTGTATGTACAACTGCTGTGTGTATACAAAACAAAAATCTAAATTCTGTATGTGAACAAAATGTTTCCCTAAGAGTTCTGTAAGGTTTACAGATTGGCGTATTCAGAAACATATTTAACACAAATTTCACTAACCCCTTTAAAGCAAAAGGAAATAAACCACCAACTAATTAACCAGATGCAGAAAAAAGTCAAACCTGATGAGAAAAATTCTGAATTCACTAAATACAACACTAAAATAAAAGTTACACAAAAATTTGAAAATATCATGATAGTGTTTACAAATGCAAGCAGCTTTAAGAAAAGCTTTACAAAGCCTTAATACCATACAAAACTTAAGACAAAAAAAAAAAATCAAAGTAAATAATGTAAATCCATTTCCAACACAAACCTACTTCATTAGAAAATCCGTAGGAAAAGGTATATGAACAGTTTCACAGAACACATTTTAGAGACGTTTTACTGAAACTCCAATGCCGAAAACGAGATAAAACAAAATGCTTAGCAGTTAGCACGATTAAAAAAAAAAACTCAGATACAGAAAAATCAAATTCCAGAGTGCAGGCATTTAATTACAGTTCACAACAAGAAAAGTAATGTTGTGATTCAACCAAACTTTAGAGAGATTTCTCCAATTTCCACTATTTATTTAATTTCATGAATAATGAAACCAGGTTTTCCTTTTTAGTATTTTTTAATCTGAAGTGTAAAAACAAGTCAAAATAACCAAGTAGCTACAATAAAGTGTAAAACATTTAATCAAATAAATGTTAAGAACACAGAACCAAAATAAATTTGAAAAAATAAGCATAGACTCATTTTTCATCTCCTATTCAAATAACCTATATTTCTAGTATTGAAAATAGTCAACGTTCCAATAGAAGGGAATTTGCTGTTGAAGTAAGACTCCTAGAAAGGTTTGTTGAAGTGTTATACTTCGTCTTCAGAATGAAATACAATCACTTAACAGAGGCTTAAATTGAACAGTATATACAACCATCATATTGCTTTTTAAGTTGAGGAGGCAACACCTAATGATCGGTCAAAACAAATTTTTACTTGTGAATTACCAGAAGATCCACAAAGCAGTCACCTCTTGATTGGAATACAAGTCTGTACAACCCCTTCCCTGAACAAAAATCCTGTGCTGTCAAATCTGCTAAGAATGTAGTGTTGAACAGGCTTTCAAAAACTCTTAATGGTCACATGAATAAAACTGTTGCCACTTGTATCTCTAAATCACACCACACTTTATTTCAGTGCTACCACTGACATGCAACACCAAAAAGGCACTATTTTGTGTGGAAAACAATTCTTTTCAAGGCTGCTGTTTAAGCACTGATTTGCAAGGAATGTTGGGGACTTTTCAAATCAAGACACAAGTGCCCTGTTAAGAGACAAAAAAAATTTGTTTCTCATGATCTCTCCAACTTCCCATTCTCCATTAAGGCTATTATACTATACAGTAATGTAACACCTCTGCCAGGGTTTCTTAGATAAGTTGTAAAGGAAGGAAGGCAGAGAGGCCATAAAGGTGCCTTTTGGGGCAGTGGTGACCAGGATGCTCCCAGGCATTTCAGTGGCTAGGACGCTTGTTAACTGAGCTCCATTTAGTTTTTGGTTTTGTTTGTTTGTTTGTTTTTTTGCCTCCGAGTGCCCTAGCTCCCAAAGGAAAGGAACGGAAGGCAAGGAACCCTAGGGGATCCTGTTCCCTTCTGGCAGCTGTAGTTTGTCTGTTTGAAGACACACTAATTGTTAGATTCCTGATCAAACAACTGCAAAAATAAAAGCTTCTAAAATAGAATTCAAGCAAAAACTACTTGTCAATCTATGGACCAGCTTTATCAAGCAATTCCTCTAATGAATTACTGATGACATTGACTTAATTTTGACTCTCTATATAATGCTTATTCTGTTTAAAAGGATCCCTCAACTACTCCCTTAAGTTCTCTTATGGGTTAAAATTTCACATAAGTGAGTCAGAAGGAACACTATCAGCACCATTAGTCCATCTCAGCTAGAACTTCAAAACAAATCAAGCATCTTAAACATTGATTACAAAGTTTTTTCTGGTTGCTGATGCACTATTAAAGAAAATGGACAATTTTAAACTAAGATTTGATCAAATCAAAATTGCTCTAAGGGGCTGGGAAATTTATTTCTGTGGCAAAAGTCTTATTCCACACAATTATCATTGTGACAATGGGAATCTGTGTTCAAGGTTATAAACATAAAACTCAGTTTGGATTTTTATAAAACAGTTCTACTCATTACATAGGAGTCAATTAGGCAAAAAAAGCAGCAACTTCTAAAACACACAACTGTCTATACATCAAGAACCTTTGAGAAGCAATAAAGGTACATACAATGAATCTGTATACACAGAAATTTTATTCAGTTGCAAAAGAAAATTAGGACTTTAGACAAAGCTTTGACCCTATAACAAAGCAAATCTGTCCAGCTTTGAACCAAAAAAATCTAATAGCCAACTTCTATTTTACAATGGCTTGCAATAGCACCCATCAAGAGTTTTGCTGACTTAATCTTAATACATTTCTATTTTCTTCATCCCAAATGGTATAAAACCAATCTAGACTCCTTGATAAGCATTATATGGTCATTTGAGTTTTAACAAATGGTTTCTCTAAAGGTGAGCCAAAATTATTTTTCAGTTCTCCCCATATAGCTCTACTGGAACATACAGCAACATTTATCCTTGCAGCAATTCTTCTGTAAACAGTCAACCAGCGCTCTCTCAGTCTTATTGAAACCAATCTATTTGCAATTTAAACAGTCCACAGGTTCTAACCTGGAAATACTAAGAAAACAATCTTGATGCATTAATCACAGCACTATGAAGATCTAGCCTACAAACAGTTTACATGAACAGCTACCCTAATACAAGTTTGACTTTTCTTGAGCCTATAGGTCTGTCATTTAAATCAACAACAGCTGCCATGGCTTCATCGCGAGACTCAAATGCAACCATTGCTTCACCTGTGGGCATGCCTTTTTCATTGTATTTTAAACATACTGAGCCTGGGATCACTTGATAGCCATAAAAGAAATCTAAAATTTCATCAACAGAGACAGTAAAGGGCATATTTTGAACTTTTATAACTGTTGGGCCTGGCTTTCCAGAAGCATTTCCAAATCCAGGGGGTCCCCCAATATGGAGCGTTCCAGGCCCTGGACCAAAACCTGGTGGTCCACTCAAATGTCCAGCAGTACTACCAAGCCCCGGGGGACCGCCTCCAAAACTTGGGGGTCCACTCAAAGTACCAGGTCCATTTCCAAAATTCTGAGGGGCCCCTCCAAAAGCTGATGGTCCACTTAAATTATTGGGACCACCACCAAAACCCTGAACATCAATACCTAAACCAGGCAAACCACTATTTCCAACAGAAGGTATTCCAGGTCGGGCATCTCCAAAGGCCCCTCCTAATCCTGGTGGTGGAAGTGGTGGGCCAAAGGCATTTGACCCACTAAAGTTACTGGGAAAATTAAATGGAGGGCCATTGTTTGCTTCTTTTGAGCCTACAGTCAGGAAAGCATGCTCATCACCTCCAGCATTTGGCATTCCTGGCACTGTGGCATTACCTGGCAAAGGAATTTTTAACCCCTTTTTCACTTGAGATGGAGGATTTTTTTCAATTTCCCTCATGTCTTCTAGAGTAATCACATGCAATAAAGCTTCTCTCCCATTAAGTTTTTTACGGTGTAAGCGTTCAGCCTTATGTGCATCATCTTCAGTTTTAAACTGAACCAATGCCTGTCCTAACCCTTGTCCAGTGTTATCAACAAGAATATGTACAGCATTTTCATCCACTGGAATTTCCTCCAGGAACTGTAGAATATCCATCTTGGTAATGTTGAATGGAATATTTGATATATGTGCACATAATTTTGGTGAGCTATCTCCCTCAGTATTTAAAATAATCTCCCTTTGATCATAACTGAAGTTCTGTAGCCTCTTCCGAATCATGTCTATCTTTTCTAGCATTCCCTTTTTAGTTATTGGGTGAACCTGAATAAAGCGATTCCCCATGTATTGCTTATGACGACACAAAGCTGCCTTGTAATCAGACTCGCTCCTGAATTCTACAAAGCCTTCACCTGTTGCTTTCCCATTGGGTCCATAAGCAATATAAATACTATCTTCCACAATATCTAGCTTTTTAAAGAAATCAATAACATGTTTGTTTTCTGCTTCAAAGGGTAGACCTTTCAAATATACACAAAAACCAGGCTCATGTGGAGATCTCGATCTTGACCTTTTCTGCCCACTAGGCGACTTTGACCTGACGAGTGTCTGAGGAGGGGGGTGTGTCTGTCCAGAAGGTCCCATGCTTTGCTTGAAAGTGATATGGCCTCCAGCTGCTACCCACTGTCTTTCTGTGGCTGGGCTGACTTCAACATAGCGTTGAATCATCAGCATTCTGTTTCTTTTCAGTGCTTCAAATGTATCTTGAGGGGAGAAAAACTTAACTAATCCATTCCCATTATTTCGGCCTACATGATCTTTCAATAAATGCACTGCATCTACACGAAGCCCATGGAAAAAGTCTTTGACATCAGTTTCCATTGCAGAAAAGGGCATCCCATGGACACTGACATACAGATCATCAGGGTTGATGGGAAGTGGCTTCAGACTACCTTGAGAGTTCATCTGAATAGGATTAACAGGATTCAAAGGACCCAGAAACATTGGGTTCAGGTTACTGTTCAGATTCAGTGCTGCTCCAGATCCATTCATCCCAGTAGGTATAGGTGCCACTGGTGGTGGATTCAAAGGAGGCATTCCTGACAGAGGTGGCATAGGGCTCATGGGTGGCACTGGAGGAACAGGAGGTATTGGGGGTACAGGAGGCACAGGAGGCAGTGTAGGTACAGGAGGAGGAACAGGTATCGGAGGAATAGATGGCATTGGTGGCAAGGAGGGCATTGCTGGTATTGGAGGAATTGGGGGAGGTGGAACTGTGCTCATGGAAGATGCTGTGCTAGGTAGAGTTGAACTAAATGTTGGGCTCCCAAAGGAAGCCCCCATATTTGGAGGGGCTGTTCCTATGTTGGCTGTGGAAAATGTAGGGATGTTTTTGTTGCTTTCATGCACAGACGTGGCTGCAGTTACCACACTGGGAGATGGATTATTAAAATTGGGAACTGTGGTAGGCAAATTTACCCTGCCACTCATGCCTGAACTAGGAGGTGGTCCTGATCGGCTAGCATTTGCTGGTGGCATATCTAAGTTGGCAGTTTCAAAACGCCTACGACTGAGTTCAATCATATTTTGCATTTCAGTTTTACTACTCAACAATAGTGTTACTTTTGACCCTTTAATAGTACCACCTGTGCGCATCATACCAAGCCTTGCATCTTCATCAGTGGCAAAAACGATGAAAGCCTCACCCAGTTCACCCCCTACAATATGCACGCCCCCATCAGGGATGGTCAATCCAGAGAAGAAGTGGCGAATGTCCATGGTCCCCGCCACAATTGGGAGACCTTGCAAACGGATGACCACAGCCATGCTGCGCTGTAATAACACACACCTGCAGATGAAAAAAGGCAACGGCTAAGTCAGACTACTGTTTGTCATACCATTTATTTAGCTAGTAGAATCACCATCTACCATATTAGGCACTCAAGCATCTCCTCAAGCTAACACAATTAAGTGTTAATATAGATTTTTATTTTTTTATTTTCTAAAAAAAAGAGAAAACTATGTAATTAACAATTAGAACCACCACAATTTCAACTTCCAAAATACATTGTAGGAACACAGATTAAAAGTTCAGTCCAAAGACCCAAAAGTATCAGAACAAAAACAATAAGAAGCAGCAATTTTATCATAAACTACCAATTATTTAGTGATAGTTAAAGAAACATGTAATTCACCTTGGGAATGACCCTTTAACAACCATGGGAGTAACCTTTAAATAATGCACCACAGAAAATACAGCTTACTACCCTCCCTACAAGCCTAGCAACTTTTTGGGACTATTAAGACATTTTACATAGCTGCAACTCCTAAAATATAAATGTAGCAGAACTGGGAACTATACAGTACTGATTACAAATGATTCTTAACAATGTGAATTATTCAGACAAATTTTAAGTGAGAACTAGTTATAAGTTAGTTCTCTTCTCAATCTGTTCAGAACTATAATCAATAAAACTAAATATTATTTTACTCAATATTAAAATAAATTAAAAACCCCAAAGAGAAGACAAAAAATTTTACTCCCAGCACTGATTTCTACAGATATTCAACATCTAAAACATTTTCCAGGAGAACCCTGCTACAATGCTAGTCACTGTAAAACGATTTTGATTAAACCACGGGTCCAATCACCCATCCCAATCCCCCCACAAAAAGAGAATTCTAAATATTGTGGGTTCTTTGGGGGAAGGGGTAGATTTTACTTTAGAAGGATTTGTTTCTATATCCTCTCAGTATGACTCTTGATGGGAAGAGGAAAAGAGGGTTTAGTTATTATTTGGATAATATGACCTTAGAGAGCCTATAGAGCTCAGAGTTTGCTTTACATGGTAGCAGGGCTCTACTGTACTTTTCTGTATTTTCTTTTTTTTTAAATTAAAGGTGCAAGACCAGAAATGGGAAAGTTATCCCCCAACATAAGTTTTTAGTCCTAAATTCTAAACTTTGGAAACATTGGCTTTATAACAATAAATACAGGGTAGCAATTTGCAAAGTGATAAATGTCTTTATGTCTGTGACAGGAAATTAATTTGCAGTAAATTTTTATAGAGTGAATACCACCTTTATTCTAAAGACTAAAAATGTCAAACTTCTGAAACTTAGCAATTTTATGTCTATCACTCCAGTTGTAAAAGGGCAACTCAAATATAATATGCCTCTTAAATCAGCTGTGTGACTCCAGGCCAAGTCACTTTAACCTCTCTTGAGTTCTTTTCCTTACTAGTCAGATGCTTTCTTCTAAGATCCCTAGAGTTTTAAAATTCCATGATTCTAACAGTACTCTTTTATGATCAAATTTCCTGAATACTGACTGAGCTGCATATAAAAGAGAAAAAGTATTGTTTTGGTTTTGTATTTTATAGATCCTGCAATTAAAAACATAAAATAACCTAAAAATATTTGAAAATAATGGAAAGGAAGAACTTTTTGTATCTGCTCCAAAATGTTAGATTTAAACTTTAAAAAACAGTTCTTATTAAACTCAAATTTTCAAAATGATATATATGTATGTATGTGTGTGTGTATATATATATATATATACATATATATATATATTTCAGCTTGACTAAGTTATTTTAATGTCAGTTGGAACTTTATAAAAAATAAATTAAATGTACTTAACTAAAGATGCATGCTGAATCCTTATATATTACTGTACTTCATTTGAAGACAATTAAATAACCAAATATAAAGGCACAGTATGAACAAACCAAGTATCCAAAAAACCAACTAAGTGAAATAATTAGCTTACACTGGGTACAGGTACATAAGAGTAGCCCAATGTGGCCCCAGAACACAACACACCTATGAGACAGGGCTTTGTGCCATACAAAATAAGTACTGTCCAATCTTTCCCTGCTTAAAGTTGGGAACCTAATGAAAGTTTGTCAAGGCAAAAATATGCTAATGAACACGTACCACAGGAGATTTCTTTGCAAAAACCTTTGTGCTGAAATAGGCTACTGCTGAAGGACTGGGACTACAACCAGAATAATTCTGGAGGTCTAGAGATCACAAAATATCCCTGGTAAGGAGCCTTCAATGCAAGAAAAATCAATCATCTTTTATAAAGGTTTGGGACAGGAAAGGGAAGAGCCAAAGCTCTGTCAGTTAGTGTGAACTTGAACAAGCCTTTTAATTTTTCTCAAACTGGAGTTTCCCCATCTATAAAAAGGATTTGGATTTAAAAATACATGCCACAACAGCGCTAAAGCAAGGGATTCTTTTGTTGATGATGTTGTGTTACTACCTTTAGCAATCTGGTTTAAGTCAAAGGATTCCTTCTCAAAATGTTTTTAAATGCATAAAATAAAATACATAATATTACAAAGGAAATCAATTATATTGCAAAATAGTCATCATCAAAACATGAAAAAAACAGGTTCACTAACTCCAGGTTAAGGACTCTTCATCTAAAGAACCTGCAGATTTATACCAGTATCAAAAGCAACTACATTTCAATGGATCTAGAATACTACTGAGGGAGTTCTAGTGGGGGGGGGGGGACCTATTTATTCTACAACATTAAGGAATGTAGCATTTAGGCTCCTATGACCGAAATAGTGCAAAACTGATCCCAAAGGAATCTACACCAGCTGGACAAAGCATCTAGACAGCCCTCCCCCCCAAAAAAGAGAAAGAAGCTTAAGACACACTAATTTGTATATTGCACAAATCTTAAGGTTATTTAAACTACCTTGTTTTAACTTAAAGATAAACAAACCTTCAATTCAAAAATCTCTTACCTGAAAAAACAACAGATGTATTTTCTTAACAAGTAGCAGAGGCCAAGTCAATCCTGTGGGCAACCAATTAAAACCAACTTTTAGACTGCAATAAAGAATAAATGGAGGCAAAAATCAATGTAGGAAACACACAAAATAGTATTTGCAGTTCACAATGAACTGTCTATTAAGAAGGCTCAAGTATGAAACCACCACTGGGAACTTCAACTAGAACACATCCAAAAGATGAACTGTGCCAAAACCCATACACGCTTACTACTTAATAATACTTTCAAGTTTTGGTGTCTGTAGTCAGTAAGGATAAATGATATTTTATATAGATTTGCCCTAAAAAAAAGTGAAGGAGACCTAAAACATTTATTTTGCATAATTTCATGCTTGACATTTGCTTTTCTGATGGAAGGATTTGGGGAACAGGGAATGTAAGGAAGAATATGATTCCTTTTGTCCATAAATAATTCATTAAATCCTAACCAAAAAAAAAAACAAACAAAAAAACAACCAATTGTTTCAACCAGACCAGCCTCTACAATTTACCACTAAAATCTAGATAAAAATGTGATACTAAATTCAGAATAATATCACTTTGATAGGTATATTATGTCAACTCCTTGGAATTTTAGAAAAATAGTATAATCACTCTTCTAACAATTGCCTTACAGATACCCAAGACCTCAGCCAACACCATAAACATAAAGTCAATAAAGGTTTCAGTTCTGAGAATTTAAAATACAAAAGTTGAACTGGTATTCCAAGTCCTGAGGAAATTGATTTTTCTAAAACAGCTAGATGTTACCAAATTATCTATAAGAAACTTCAGAATACTCCCCAAAACAAAAAAGTATCATTCATTCATATTTCCTTGAAATCAGCATTATGACGATACTCAAGCAATCTACAGCAAGTGATTAAGACAAATAACTATAGTCAATAGTTCTTTGGGAAGATAAGCCATATGATAACGCGCCTTTCTAGAACCATGTTCAATTTTAAACTAAGACCATTCAAGACCAAAAACCAGTATAACTAACAAATTGATGTACAACAGAAGGTATTTTAAAACCTAATTACACTATGATCCAAGAGTTAATATTCTATCAACATCATTCTAAACAATCTCAAGACACAAACTAAAATAACTCACTCTTTATACAAATAAAGGAAGTATTATGAAATACAATAAAAAATTACATTAACTCAGTAAATATTACAAAATGGTTGAGGAAGATACATGTTATTTAAAATGCAACTATATGTACATGTATTAATTGTATAGTGTACTAATTGATTTTTTCTAAGACAGTCATTACACAGCAAATTAAACTCTTAAAAGCTTAATAAATTTTAAGTCACATTTAGAGTAAGCTCTCCCAGCAAATAGAAAGACAGTAAAGGAAAAAGGAATTGAATAGATGAAGGCAATGCTTAATAAGGATAGGTCTACACTATATCAATTTTTCTTCTGATAAGTTTCTAATTTAGCTCCACTGTCCAGAGACAAAAATTGGTAGCAAATGTGATTAAATGACAAATCATTAAAAATTATTTCTTGAAAATATGAAATGTTAGGTCTACTGATGTATCCGTTTTTCTTAGAGCAAAAATTGTTTCCTCCTAGTATATAAAACAAGTCAAAATGACAAGCAGGTACTATGCAGACCACTGTAACTTCAAAGGCATTTTATTTATACTTATGTGGTAATTTTGCACACTGCTAAATCCATTAACATAAATTATGGACTTTCTTGTCAAAAATCCTGTTTACTAGAGGAGAAAAAAATGACATAATCAAAGAGATAGTTCTTGGCCCAAAGAGGATGGGAGAGATGGTTTACAATAAAATCCTAAATACTAACTAAAAACAAACCAAATATATTATGGCTGATAGAGGAGCAGGTTGATAAGGACAGCAGATTAATAAGAGAAAGGTCAAAGACTTTGGGGAAAGAGTTCAGAGAGAATGGACTTGTGTTTCCAGGTCTTTAAAAGGCCTTTTGATACAGACAAGGTCCTCTACCCCCAGAAACTAAGTAGTTTCAGCCAGGCAAGCATGGATTATCCCCCTAAATCACTCCATTCTTCCAAAGGACTAAATTAAGTTTACCTTTAGGATCAAGGGAAAAAAGTGTCTTCCTCCCACTGCTACTCCATATCTCTTTCACACCAGACCAAAGATCCTGAAATCGCTGACTAGAAATCAGGAGGTCTAAGTTTGAATCTCATGATTTGCAAAAAAATGCATGAAACCTCTCTGGGCTGCAGTCTCCTTATGCAGTTAGACTCTAAGGATCTCTTTCAGGGCTGGAATTCTAAAACTCTAAAGGGATAAAATTTTTCATTAAAAAGATAAAAAGCACAAAAATAAAACTAATTCAAGTACAACTTTATACTTTGAAATATACTCAGGTTAATCAATCAACCCAAACTATCACCAAGAAAAAGTGACAATAACATAAAATCCTTTCCTATTGTGGTAAGTGCTGTTTAAAAAGGAGGGCATAATAAGGACACCAGGCAGACACAAAAGTAGGCCCTGTTATCTATAAAAGTAGCCAGGCAAAAGGCTGCTGAATTTGCATATATCCCAGGTATTTCTGCTTCTGCTCTTAACTGTGGACCAGACCAAGTTCAGAGAAACTCATCACTACTTAAAGAACAGTGGCTATAAAACTATTGAAGTTATATAGAAACCAGGATCTGTGTGTATAGATGTAAGGAATTCCCACACCAATGAAATCACAGATCTTTTAAAGAATGAAGTATTTTTGTAACACAGGATTTCCTAAATTGTTTTTGTTTTGCTTTGAAACACAAAATTAAAAGGAGTTGATATGTTCATGGAGTTAACATCAAATTCTCAAAGGACATGGAAAGCAAATTCATTCCCCTTGGTTTCCCTAAACCCCAATTCTCAGACAGAGGCCTCTAAAAATGAGAAACTCTTATCAGTGAAGTTACAAATATTATTTCATTTTGAGAGGAAGTGTATAAAACTAGGTAAAGAAATTAACTTCTCAAGAGAAATTATTTTAAAAATGAAAAAGCAAAAGTCTGACATTGGGTTTCAAATAGTATTAGAATAAAAATTAAAGATATTTATGACCTGCTAATTCATCAGATAAAACTTAATAGTGTAGAATATAACTTGCTCTGCCCATTTTCCCTCTAGCTTCAACTACAAGCTACGAAAATCAGCTTCTATTTCAGTTTTAAGACACCATTGTGTTAAAATAAAACTTTAAAAAAAAAACAAACTTGTACACTCTTGTAAAAATTTAAAAGTACAAAAAAGATTTATCTTCACAATCACAAGTAGAAAATAAATTATTAAGAAATGTAGTTTGTAGGTCCATTACTTAACCTAACCATTCCAATCTTTCTCTAACACAATGGCACAACAAAACAAACTTGAATTACTTTCAGCACACTTTCCATCCACCAAAACCAGCAGGCATCACAACTAAACAAAAGCAGCCACATTAGGCCTCAAAGAGAAAAAGTAAAACAAACTTCAAATCACACCAAAAAAGATAAGTGAGCCATTGAAACTAGAGCTATAATCAGCAAATATAAATGAACTTTCACAACTGCAAGATTTCAAAAAATATATATATACATATATAAAATTCAGTCGACTGTTCTTATTTTGGCCCCCTTAATGGGTCAATTTTTTTATCCTGTGATTTTAGTAGTTTCCAACTCTAAAAGGAACTTTTTGCCTTTTCCATTAGCAACAGGTCAGCTGTCAAAAGCAATGTTTCTAAATGTTTATACCACCTATAAAAAGCAATATATACCATCTTTTATTCTTAAGACTACTCTTAAGCTTTGAGACTAAAAAAATTAGTTAAAAATTACAGCATATATATATGTATATATATATATGTATATATATACATACATATATATGTTTAAGAAAATTTAATTACACAGTAGACCCATTCACTGTGACTGCTGGTTTTAAACTTTAAGAACTCATGTGTTGTGCAATGAGTATTAGTACTAAATTCAAGGTATACCAAAATATCTACTTAAAGTAAAGTTTTGATAAAACCATAGAAAAACTGAAGTGATTTTTTAGTTTTCCTCTGTAAAATAGGAATTTTAAAATTTAAGATTCTTTAGGTCAATTCTACTTAAACCACTGATACTTACCTTCTCCCTACATAAATATTCTTTTAAGAGTCCAACTAAATTGGATTATGTAGTTACTTCCTGTCAAAAAGGAAATCGAACAGAAGCAATCTTAGCCGCTAGCACTTATTAAGCTTCTAGTCACTCAACCCTACTCAGCAGAGGCTTGAAAACCGCTTGCCTATCCCAAGGTCCCCCAAATTTTCTACATAGGGGAATAAAAAACGTCAAGCTTAAAATGCCAAGGAACGTGATAAAATAGTCCATGATTTCTTGCTCTCAGCATATTCGAGTTAAAGCTTTGGAAAACTTTCTTCAACTTCATGTATACCCCATTAAAAAAATATTTTGTGTCAGAAAACAAAAACTAAACATCACCACAACAAAGAAATTCAAATTTAATGTTGCATTAAAAAAAAACAATGACATTAAAGCAATCTTTGACATTAAACTGCACCACATAGTTAAAAAGACTAAGTATATTCTCACCATATAAACATTTTTTGAAAATTTTAAGTCACAATCAATCATAATCCAAATCTGTAAACCACCAATAATGCACTTCTATGTAATCACTATTCAGCGTTCCCGGAAGTATTTTTGCCAGGGGAAAAAAAGGAAAAAAGAACCCCCCCCATCTAGTCATGATAGCTTTCCCCAATTTTTCCAGAACTATAAACCATACTAGGTTTCCATAGAGCTAAGGTTTCTCTCTCTCTAGTCTTGAACCAACTAAAAATTGTATGATGAAAATAGTTTAAAAAATACTAAAAGCCCCTGAACTACTTAGTAAATTCAAACGATACTTCGTCATGATTTGTTTTGCAAAGTTTATTTTTCCAACCATTTACTAACAGCTAGGCAGAAAATTTCAAGGGAAAAGCTCTATGTGAAGACTCGCGATCAGGTATCACCTTTCACAGGTTTTACACTGAGTGAGAAAAGATGGCCCCTCAAGTCCCCGTGCCAGCACAATCCACAGCCGTCCTCCAGCCCGCAGGGCTCCCGCGGTGCCCCCTCCCCGGCCCGCCCCCAGCGTCTGGGCCGCATCCCCGCCCGCGAGCCGCAGCGAGCAGCCGAACGCCTCGGGCTCCGGCACAGGTGCCCGCACCTCCGCCGACACGCACACGCTCCGCTCCGCGCCGCCGCTCCCCGCCTCCCTCGGGCCGGACTGCGGCCCCGCGGGCCCCGAGCCGCAGCCCGGGCCCCGCTCGCGCCCCGCCCCCACGCCCGCCCGGAGCGGCGCCTCCCGCGCCGGGACCATCCTCCCCGCGGCGGCTCCGGCCGCAGGGGGCGTCCTCCTGCCCCGCCCGCCTCTGCTCCCGGCCCGGCTCCCTCCCCCCGGCTCCGGCCGCGGCGGGCGGCGTCCCACAGGGCCCTCTCCTCAGTTCCGCAACAGCGGCTCCGACACGGGGGCGCGGGCAGGGGCGGGCGCGGGCCGGCCCTTTGTGTGGGGGGGGGCTGAGGCGGCCAGCGCAGGCCCCGCCCCGAGCCCCGCCGGGCCCCGGTCGCGGCGGGGCGGCCCGAGCCCCGCACAGCCCCGCCCGCCCGCGCCGGGGCTGCGGGAGTCTTACCGGGGAGAGCTGCGCGGTGCCCGAGCCCAGACCCGAGCTACCCCCCGCGCCAGTGTCTCCGCCCCGCGGCCGACAGCCCCAGCCCGAGCGGGGTCCCCGGATCCCGCCGCCGCCGCAGCCGCCACCGCCGCCGCCGCCGCGCTTCCACAGCCGCCGCCGCCGCTCTCGCTGCTGCACAAAATGGCCGCCGCCGCGCTGCGCGGCTCCGCGCTCCAGTTGGGGGCGGGCGACGTTCGGGGGGCGGGGCCGGGGCGGGCCGGAGCAGGCGCACTGCGGGCCCCGCGGCGCGCGGCGGGCGGCGCGCACGGAAGCGCCCGGGGGAGCCGAGTGCGCGGGCCGGCCTTCACGGGGGCCGCAGCTCCCGCGCTGCCCGGGACGTGTCCTTCCGAACGGGCCCCGGAAAAGCCCGGGAAGACTCGCCTCCCGGGGCGCACGGGCCGTCAGCGACCCCCGCAGCCCGGGGGCCCAGGACAAGCCTAAAAGTGGCCTCATCCCGAGAAAAGACTGGAGCCCAACGCGAACCAGAGCGCGCTCTGCTCACTCTTAAACTAAACTTTTTTCTTCTTTCTCGTGCTTCCCCCCCTTGGCTTCTTTACCACATCAGTAACATGGAAACATGTGAAATAGGGTTGTAAACGTATAACTTAGATCAGACAGCTTGTTGTCATGGGGAGAGAAAAATATGCACCTCAAAAACTTATAAAAAATGATGTTAAAAACCATCTCTGCATGTAATTGAAAAAATAAAAGCATTTAAAAATGCTGCTCAGAGAATCAGAAAAACACTGCACACCCTAACAGTAACATGGGGGTGATGATTAAGCTTGATGGACTGGCTCATTCCATCAGTGCGACAATCAGGGACAATTTTGGGGCTGTCTGCAATGGAGAATGCCATCTGTATCCAGAGAAAGAACAAAGACCAAGGACGGTTACCTTCAATTAAAAAAAAAACTGATTGTGCATGAAATTTCCCAGCTTCCATTCAAATTCTTAGCTCTTTTTATTCTACAGCCCTGCGGGCTGCTATTATGCACTAGAAAGTCATCAACAAACATGAACAATTCCATGTACAAAAAAGGTCAGAAAATGGGGATTTTGCATAAAACTTTATGTCCACCATCTAATTCCTTTTACTATACATTAAATTTAACATGTTCAGAAAACTGCTATCTTATTGTCCAATCTTGCTAACTCTTAGACTTTATGTTTCTTCCTTAAGATTATGATTTCTCTCTCATCACACTCAATTTGGATCAATGTACAACATGAAAACAAATGTAAAGACTGACAAAGTGCCTTCTGTGTGGGGTGGGGGGAGGGAAGTAAGATTAGGGGAAAAGCTGTAAAACTCAAATTAATCTTAAAAAAAATGCTCACTACATGAAGCTTTCCTAATCCTTTACTTCTAGTGCCCTCACCCAAAATTTTATTTTGTATGTAAAAAATATGCATTTAGTTTTGCATGTACTTATTTGTGTACTCCTACTTCCCCTCCCCCAGGCGCACTATGCCCCTTGAAGGCAATTTCATTTTTTTCTTTGTCATCACCAGCTCCCAGAATGGCATGTGACAACTGATGTTGTTGATGGATAAATGTAAAATTAGACTGAAAAAAAGTCCAATTATTATGGTTGGTGCTACAAAATGGATAGCCTTAAATGACCCAAGTCTATATGGGGAGGGTTATGTGTTTGATGGCACAATAGAGGCAGAAGGATCTGAGTTCAAATGAGACCTCTTACATTTGATACTAGCATGTGAACTTGAGCAAGTCACTTTAACCCCATTGTCCCACAAAAATTTTAAAAAAGACTTTATGGGGAATCAAGTAAACATTCTGAATAAAGAAATTATAGACTTCAAAATATGGTTATTCAGAGGATTGATTGAGTTTCACTGTTGAAAGTTGAATAGGAAAAGGTATAGCCAAGAGGTAAAAAGAACAGATTGGAGATTTACAATAATGATAGATATAAGAACTCAGACTAGGATGTTTATAGCAGGCGTAGAAAGGAAGGTTGTGAATTCAATAGAAATTTTGTAGGCAGAAGCAACAGGACTTAGGCAAAGAAACATACCATCTTGGTACCATATCAGTGAACTTTAAAATATTCTTATATACAATTTGTTGACCTAAGAGTTACACAACTGGTATGTCAGACTATCTTTACAACTACATCTTTAGACTAAGTTCCCAAATTCATTTACTGATTTTAGTTGAACTCTTTTAAGGTTTTATATATCACTTTTTTTCCATTATATATAAATCTAACCCTCTCAAACAGACACACCAAATGAGCTGATATTGGTGATAAACAGTAAGCAGAGGGGTAGCTAGGTGGCCCAATGGATAAAACATTAGCCCTGAAGTCAGGAGTACCTGAGTTCAAATCCAACCTCTGACACTTAATAATTACCCAGCTGTGTGGCCTTAGGCAAGCCACTTAACCCCATTGCCTTGCAGAAAACTTAAAAAAAAAAATTAAGCAGGAAAAAGGTGGGGTTTATTTTTTTTGCAATATTGGGGGCAAGAAGAAAATTTAAAAGTAACAATACCTAACATTCATATAAACACTAACCATGTGATAGGCATTGTACTAAGTGCTTTATAAATATTATTCCACTTGATTCTTACAACCCTAAGAGATAGGTGCTATTATCCCCATTTTGCAAATGAGGAAACTGAGTCATGCACAGACTAACTGACTTGCCCATGGACAACAAGTTAGTATATGTCTGAATCTAGATTTGAATTCTGGTCTTTCCCTCTCCAGGCCTGGCACTTCCCCCCAATCACTCCCCCCCCCAAAAACAAATACTAGGAATGGACTACTGATCAGGATGAATACATTTGTACTATGTTGGAGAGAAGGCAGCACTGCTCAATTCTTAGTTTATTTTTGTTATTTCCATGAAGAATGACATCAGAAGAATGGCATTAGATTGAGGTTAGGGTAAAAATGGTCAACAGGAAGGTTTAAAGTAAAGATACATTAAAAAATAGTAATAAAAAGTGCCTAACTGGCCATATTAGATGCAAGTGACCAAATTTAAAAGAATTACTATCCCCAAGTTCCAAAGAGCATGTGGATGGATTATGCTTGTTGAACATCTATCAGTGACATTCTGCAAACCATGGTGAATGACGGAAGTGCAGAATAGTATATAGATGGTAGAAGTATCTTAAAGAGGAAGGAAAAAAGATGAAAGAGAAGGAGATGAAAAAAGTAGGAGAGAGAAGAGGAAGAGGGAGAGGAGGAGAAGAAGGAGGAGAATAAGAAGAAGCAGAAGCAGAAGAAGAGAGTTAAATTTGGTTTTGGGGAAAAATTAGCATGTCATTTGAGGCATGGTTTGTAAATATCTGGAAACACAGGTAAATAATCATAGAACCATCAAGAATTCATGAAAGGTAGGGGCGGCTAGGTGGCACAGTGGATAGAGCACTGGCCCTGGAGTCAGTAGTACCTGAGTTCAAATTCTGCCTCAGACATTTAATAATTACCTAGCTGTGTGGTCTTGAGCAAGCCACTTAACTCCATTTGCCTTGCAAAAAACCTAAAAAAAAATTCTTTGAAGGTAATAAAAGGTTGACCTCATGATAGGTAATTAAGGTGAATGACACAGTTAAGTGTGGAATATGTGCCTAAGAATTTAACAAGAGGTAGAGATTTAGGGTATATGGCAGAGTTTTAGGTGGATTTGCAGTTGCTCAAATGACCAAACTCAAAAAAATAATCATTTTTAGAAATGAAACTCCAGGAGAGGCTAGGTGGTACAGTGGATAGAGCACCTGCCCTGGAGTCAGGAGTACCTGAGTTCAAATTTGGCTGCAGACGCTTAATTACCTAGCTGTGTGGCCTTGGGCAAGCCACTTAACCCCATTTGCCTTGCAAAAAAAAAAAAAGAGAGAGAGAGAGAGAGAGAATTTAAACTCCAGGGTCAGCTAGATGGTGTAGTAGATACAGCCTGGTCCTGGAATCAGGAGGACTTGAGTTCAAATTCAACCTCACACAATTGACACGTGACCTTAGGTAAATGACTTAGTCCCATTGAATTGCAAAAATAAATAAATAAATAAATAGAATAAAACGAAAGAAAGAAAGAATTAAACTCCATGAAAGATTTTATGTTTATATTACTTCCTTGTACAAATATATCTCTTCTCTTCCCTACCCACATATCCTTTCTAACAAGGAACAAAAAAGAAAGAGGAGTAAAAACAGTTCAGCAAAATTAAAACATAAATCAAAGAGAGTATATACAGCATTCTATCCATATATACCCATTCTACCAATTCTACCACCTAATCAGAGGTCCATTTTCTTTCTTTTTTTAATTCTTCTTTTTTTTTTTTTCTCAATGAAAATCTTCCTTCTTCCCCTCCCACTTCTCTCTTCTCACTTTGAAAAAGCAAGAAAACAAAACCTCTGTTATAATCATATATAGTAGGGGCGACCAGGTGGCGCAGTGGATGAAGCACCTGCCCTGGAGACAGGAGCACCTGGGTTCAAATCCAGTCTCAGACACTTAATGATTACCTAGCTGTGTGGCCTTGGGCAAGCCACTCAACCCCATTTGCCTTGCAAAAAAAAAAAAAAAAAAAAGTCATATAATCACATATAGTAAAGTAAAACAAATTCTCTCATTGTCCAGGTCCAAAATCAATGTGTCAGGCCAAACTCTTGACTCTGGAGATAGGTAGTTTTTTTTTCATTCAGAATCATGATTAGTCATTGTATTGACCAGAGTTGCTAAATCTTTCAGAATTGATTATCCTTAAAATATTGTTGATATTTGTATATTATTTTCCTGATTCTCATTTCACTCTTTATCAAATAAGTTCAAAGGTTCTCTAAAGTCATCCCCTTCAGCACAGTATTGTCACTTTTACATACCATCACTTTTTCAGTCATTCCCCAATTGCTTGCCTTCACAAAAAGAGCTACTCTACATATTTTTGTATGTATGTGTCCATTTATTTTTTCTTAAATTTCTTTGGGGTATAGATAATATCACTGGACTAAAGGATATGCACTGTTGAGTAGCTTTTTAGAAACATAGTTCCAAATTGCTTTCCAGAATGGCTGGACCAGGGAAGAAAGATTTCTTATCTCTTCTTTTGGGGCCAAGCTTTGTATTTGTAATTACATAGTGTTCAGTTTAATTTTTTTTTTTTTTTTTGTATTACAAGGGGTGATTATGAATGAGTCAGTGTTAGATTGGAGGAAGTTTTGAACTGACTGTCCCAGAGATCTGATTTTAGCTCTTGTTAGTCCCTGAAAATTTTTATCCCTAACAAGGCTAAAGAAACGAAGAAGCAATATAGTACAGCAGATTCAGTACTGAACTTGGAGATATGAAAAACTGAATTCAGATTCTACTTCAGATACTCCCTAGCAAGTAAAGTAATATTTCCAAGTCTCAGTCTTGCCATCTGTATGATGGCGATGATAATAAAAATGACACCTATCTCACAGGGTTATTATGAGGATCAACTGAGAATAATACATAAAGTGGTTGTTTTTTTGTTTGTTTAGGTTTTTGCAAGGCAAATGGGGTTAAGTGGCTTGCCCAAGGCCACACAGCTAGGTAATCATTAAGTGTCTGAGACAGAATTTGAACCCAAGTACTCCTGACTCCAAGGCGGTGCTTTATCCACTGTGCCACCTAGCCGCCCCTACATAAAGTGTTTTAAAATTTTTAAACTGCATACCAAGAAAAGGTAAAAATGGGAATATGTTTTATACATAAAAGAGCAAAGAATACACCCTAACAGCATCATGGGGGTGATGATTAACTTTGATGGACTCGCTCATTCCATCAGTGCAACAATCAAGGACAATTTGGGGCTGTCTGCAATGGAGAATGCCATCTGTATCCAGAGAAAGAACTGTGGAGTTTGAACAAAGACCAAGGACTATTACCCTAAATTTAGGGGGAAAATACCCCTGATATCTTATTGTCTGATCTTGCTATCTCTTATATTTTATGTTTCTTCCTTAAAGATATTATGTCTCTTTCATCACACTCAATTTGGATCAATATATATATATATATATATATATACCATGGAAACAATGTAAGGACTGGCAAATTGCCTTCTGGGGGGGGGTGGGGGGAGGAAAGTAAGATTGGGGAAAAATTGTAAAACTCAAAATAAATAAAATATTTAATTTAAAAAAGAAAAAGAAAATGAAGGACAAACAAAAAAAGAAATAAAAGTTATCTATAATCATATGAAAACTAACTCTAAAACACTACCAATTGTAAAAATGCAAATTAAAACAACTCTAAGATATTATCTCACAACTTTTCAAATTTACAGATGGTTTAATGATGACAGGCATAGTTACCACCTTAGATGATAATCAAGATGCAAAAGAATCTTAAAATAATGTACACAATGATTACAAAAATGTAAATCAAGTCAATCAATTAATAATAAGTATTAAGACCTACAATATACAGTGCTAGACATGAAAATATGACAGAAAAATAGACATTTATTTTCCTTAAAGTGATTATATTCTATTGGAAGATATACTATGACATTAAACAAATATATCCATAATGAAAAATTAAGTAAATGAACAAAGACACACACATATATGCATATAAATGCAAAATAAATACACAGTACTTTGGCAAGTAGGACCTAGTAACTGGGTGGAAGTTAAAGGAGTAGGAAAGGCTTTATGTAGGTAGAAAGCAACCAGGAATCACAGACAATAAAGCTGGGCTTAGGAGTCAGGAAGATCTGAGTTCAAATCCTGCCTCAGATGATAACTGTGACTCTGAAGAAGTCATTTAGCCTTTGTCTGCCTCACTTTCTTCACCTATAAAACAGGGATGATAATAATAGCACCTACTTCCCAGAGTTATTGGGAGGATAAAATACAGCAACATTTGTAAAGTGCTTTGCAAATCATAGAATGATAAAAATACCAATTATTGCTATCACTAAGATGATGCTTGAGCTGAGGGAAATAATGAATTTTCTCTTTTATTTAGTTAAAATCTTATTTGCATTATTATGAAAATTTCAAAAGAAAAACAAGATTATATAAGCAACCATGAATTTCTATTATGAACAATTTTTTTTAAAACATCTAGGTTTAATTTAACAAGATAACATCAACACTGACCTGCTTGTCTGTGTCCCTTTTTCTGAAATTCCTTTTCCTCACTTCTATGTCTTTTTATTTAATTTAAGAAATATTGTTGATAATCTTTTTTTTTTAAATGTTATGTACTAGACCTAAGCAGAGCACATCCTGGGTGGAGCCAAAATAGTAGAAAGAAGTTAGGAACCCCCTGGAGATTTCCCATTTTCCCTCAGAAATGACTTTGAATGAAGCCTCTAGACTCTTAAAAAAAAAGACAGAGGGAAACAACTTTTCAGCTCAGGATATGTTGGAGGAAAATTTAGGAAAGGTCTGTCTCATGTGGGTAAAGTCCAGCCTAGGCACAGAACTGGGAAACTAGCCAAAGGCTCTTAGCCACAGTGTAGTTCAGCAACCCAGGTCCCTGGGTTCCAATTCAGGAAGCCAATAGTATAATAGACCAGCAGTGAGCGCCCAGAACTGGAAGGAATACTTCAAGTCCTGAAGCAACAGGCAGGACTGGGTCAGGTTAACTTAATGCAGGGAGCAAGTCAAGAGACAAAAAACCAGAGACAAGATCCCAGCTCAGAAAACTTGGGACTGTATTCCCTGTGCCCCAGAAGCAAAGCTCACTATTCAAAGTGAGGGGAAAAAAAAAAAAAGCCCTAACCATAGAAATCTACTAGGTGAAAATCAAAACTTCCTCTCAGAAAGGGAAAGTAGTGACAAGATGCCCACATGTGAAACCTCAAAGAGTATTATAAATTGATCTCAGATCCAAAGTTCTCTTGGAAGAGCTCAAAAAATAATTTTAAAAGACAAGAGAAAAAAATTGGTAAAAAAAAAAAAAAGTCCTGCAAGAGGATTATGAAAAATTGGAAACGAAAATACAAAAATTGACTCAAGAAACAATAACTTTAAAGGGCAGCTAGGTGACTCAGTAGATAGAGTACTGGCCCTGGACTCAGGAGGACCTGAGTTCAAATGTGGCCTCAGACACTTAATGATTACCTAGCTGTTTGACCTTGGGCAAGTCACTTAACCCATTGCCTAGTAAAAAAAGGCAAAAAAAAAAAAAGAAAAGAAAAGAATAACTTTAAGAATAGAATTGGGGGCAGCTAGGTGGTACAGTGGATAGAGCACCGGCCCTGGAGTCAGGAGTACCTGAATTCAAGTCTGACCTCAGACACTTAATAATTACCTAGCTGTGTGGCCTTGGGCAAGCCACTTAAACCCCATTTGCCTTGCAAAAATTCTAAAAAAAAAAAATAATAAAATAATAATAATAATAATAAATAAATAAAAAAGAATAGAATTGGTCAAATTAAAAAACCCTACTCCTTTAAAAGTAGAATTAGTCACCTAGAAAAGGAAATGTGAAAGTTAATTCAAGAAAATAAATCCTTAAAAAGTAGAATTGGGCAAATGGAAACTAATAATTCTATGAGACATCAAGAATCCATAAAATAAAACCAAAAGACTAGAAAAATAGAAGAAAATGCAAAGTATCGCTTAGGAAAAACAAACAATAAAACATTTAATGAAACACTTTTTTAAACATAATTTAATGAAACATTTATATAAATTTAAACATTAAAGCACCAAGTGATATACCATCAAGTTTCTTAGAGGAGAAGCTAAATGAGTTACAGAAAGACAATAGACATGGACCGAAAAACTATACTAGTGAGGGACCTCAACCTCCCTCTGTCAGAATTTGATAAATCTAACTACAAAATAAGCAAGAAGGAAGTTTTTTTTTTGCTTGTTTTCATTTTTGTTTTTTTTTAGGTTTTTGCAAGGCAAATGGGGTTAAGTGGCTTGCCCAAGACCACACAGCTAGGTAATTATTAAGTGTCTGAGGTCGAATTTGAACTCCTGACTCCAGGGCCGGTGCTCTATCCATTACGCCACCTAGCCACCCCAAGAAGGAAGTTTAAGAGGTGAATAGGATTTTGGAAGTTAGATATGCTAGAACTCTGAAGAAAATTGAATGGAGAGAGAAAGGAATATATTTTTTTCTCAGCAGTACATGGAATCTACACAAAAATAGACTATGTATTAGGGCATCAAAATCCTCACAAATGCAGAAACGAAGAAACATTAAATGTACTTTTCTCTAATCATAGTACAATAAAAATTACATGTAACAAAGGGTCATGAAAAGATTGATCAAAAATGTATGGGAAACTGAATAACATAATCCTAAAGAATGAGGGGATCAAACCATTCACAGAAAAAATAAATAATTTAATCCAAGACAATGACAATAATGAGACATCATACCAAAACTTGTGGAATGCAACCAAAGTAATTTTTAAGGAAAATTTTATATCTCTACATGCTTACATGAATGAAATAGAAAAGAAATAGATCACTGAATTGGACATGCAGCTAAAAAGCTAGAAAAAAAGAAAAAATTACAAATTACCAATTAAATACCAAATTGGAAATTCTGAAAACAGAAGAAGTTAATAAAATTGAAAGTAACAAAACTGTTGAATTAAAAACCCAAGAATTGGTTTAAAAAAAACTAATAAAAGAGATAAACTTTTGGTTAATCTGATTATAAAAAAGAAAGAAGAAAACCAAATTACCCGTATCAAAAATGAAAAGGTATAAACACTACCAATGAGGAAGGAATTAAAAAAACAATTCCAAGATATTTTGCTCAATTGTATGCCAATGAATCTGACAATCTAAGTGAAATGATGAATATTTACAAATATATAAATTGTCTAATTAACAGAAGAGGAAATAAAATACTTAAATAATTGCATTTCAGAAAAAGAAATTGAACAAGCTAACAATGAAACCCCTAAGAAAAAATCTCCAAAGCCAGATGAATTTAAAAGTGAATTGTATGGGGGCGGCTAGGTGGCACAGTGGATAAAGCACCGGCCCTGGAGTCAGGAGTACCTGGGTTCAAATTCGGTCTCAGACACTTAATAATTACCTACCTGTGTGGCCTTGGGCAAGCCAATTAACCCCATTTGCCTTACAAAAACCTAAAACAAAAAAGTGAATTGTAGCAAACATTTAAAGATCAATTAATTTCAATTCTATAGAAACTATTTGAAAAAATAAGCAGAGAGAGCAGCAAGGTGGTGCAGTGGATAGATCACCAGCCCTGGAATCAGGAGTACCTGAGTTCAAATCTGACCTCAGAAACTTAATAATTGCCTAGCTGTGTGGCCTTGGGCAAGCCACTTAACCCCATTGCCTTGAAAAAAACAAAAATAATAATAATCAGAGTTCTGACAAATTCCTTTTATGACACCAATATGATATTGATAACTAAATCAGGAAGAGAAATAGTAGACAAAGAAAATTATAGATCAATTTCCCTAATGAATATTGTTAATTTTGAATAAAATATTAGCAAAAAAGATTACAGCAATTTATCACTAGGATAGTAAACTGTGATCAGTTAAGAATGCAGGGATGGTTCAATTATAGGAAAACAATCAGAATAATTCAATAACAAGACTAACTGAAATCATGATTATCTCAATAGAAGCTGAAAAAGCTTTTGACAAAATACAGCATCCATTTCTATTAAAAACACTAGATAGCCTAGGAATAAATGAAATTTTCCTTAAATTGATAAGTGTCTATCTAAAACCATCAGCAAGCATTATATGTAATTGAGACAAGCTAGATGCATTTCCAAAAAGATCAGGGGTGAAGGGGCAGCTAGGTGGCACAGTGGATAAAGCACTGGCCCTGGAGTCAGGAGTACCTGAGTTCAAATTCTACCTCAGATACTTAATGATTGCCTAGCTGTGTAACCTTGAGCAAGTCACTTAACCCCATTGCCTTGCAAAAAAAAAAGAAAGAAATGTTAGTTTTAACATAAGAGAAGAAAAGAAATTGAAGGAATTAGAATAGTCAATGAGGAAATAAACTCTCAGTCTTTCCAGATGTTGTTATGATGGTATACTTAAAAAATCCTAGTAAATCATCTAAAAAAACTGCTTGAGATAATTAACAGCTTTAGCAAAGTTGTAGCATATAAAATAAAGTCACATAAATCATCAAAATTCATATATATATATATATATATATATATATATATATATATAACCAACAAAGTCCAGTAACAAGAGATAAAAAGAAAAATTCCATTTTAAGTAACTGTAGCCAACAAAGTCTACTTGGGAGATATGAGTCAACCTACCTAGATATATCCAGAAACTGTATGAAAATAATTGCAAAGCATTATTTGCATAAATAAATTCAGATCTAGATAATTGGAAAAAATGTAAATTGCCCAAGCTAATATAATAAAAATGACAGTTATACTTAAATTAAATTACTTATTCAATGTCATCCCAATCAAAACTACCAAAAAGTTTTTAAAAGTTAGAAAAACAAGTAATAAAATTTTTCTAGAGGAACAAAAAAGTCAATAATATCAGGGGAATTAATGAAAAAATATGCAAAGGAAGTTGGCCTAGCCATACTAGATTTAAAATTATATTTATATTACATTATGTCATTATATTATATCATCAAAAGTATTTGTACTGATAAAAGATTAAAGTTGTGGATCAGTGGAATAGATTAAGTAAAAAAAGAAACAGTATTAAATGACTATAATAATCTACTATATAATAAATACAAAGATTGAACTTCTGGGCTAAGAACTCACTGTGAAAAAAAAAACTGCCAGAAAAACTAGATAACAAACACTATGGCAAAAATGGCATAGGCCATTATTTCACACCCTATACAAAGATAAGGTCAAAATGTGTCCAGGGTGATATCATAAGCAAATTAGAAGAACAAGGAATAGTCTCTGTCAAATCTATGGAATAAGAAGTTCAAGAGAAAGAAGAGATAGGGAATATAATAAATTATAAAATGGATAATTTTGATTACATTAAATTATGAAGTTTTTATACAAAGAAAACCAATGTAACCGATATTAGAAGGAATTGAGAAATAAAACTAATCATATACTACTGACCCAGCAATACTAATACTGGGCCTGTACCAGAAGAAATCATAAAAAATGGGAAAAGTTTGGCATGTTCAAGGAGAGCAATTCAGAGATCAAGGTCAATCCTGGGAGATCTATAAAAAATACCATCCACACCCAAGGTAAAAATAAAAACACCACAGAATCTGAATGTATACTCTTTCACTTTTTAAAAACTTACTTTATGTTTTTCCTTCCTATCCCATGGTTTTCTTTCTTCCCCCCCCCCAGACCTAATCCTCTCACACAAAATGACTAATATGTAATATGTTAAATGAAAATGTAGATGTACAACCTTTAGGAGATTGTGCTGCCAGGCAGAGGGGGGAAAGGAAGAGAGGGTGGTAGAAAAATGTGTAACTTACAAATTTGCAAATGGATAAATGTTGAAAAACTAAAATAAATAAATAAAGAGAAAGAATACAGAAATCTGTGAAACAGTTTTCACAATTAATGTCTCCCATAAAAGATACATTTTAAAAATATATAGAGATCTGAGTCAAATTTATAAGAATGCAAGTCATTTTGCAATTCATAAATGGTCAAAGGATATGAACAAGCAGTTTTTAGATGAAGAAGTTAAAGCTATATAGTCATAAAAATGCTCTAATCATTATTGATGAGAGAAATGTAAATTAAAATAACTCTGAAATGCCACCTCAGATTGTTTAAATGACAAAAATGGAAAATGAATATTATTGGAGAGAACATGGGAAAAATGGGACACTAATGCATTGCTGGTGGAGTTGTGAACTACAATTTGGAACTATGACCAAATAAAACTGTTTTTACCCTTTGATCAGCAATACCACTACTAGATTCATATCCCAAAGAGATCATAAAATAAAAGAGGAAGAGACCTACATGTACAAAAATATTTATAGCAGTTCTTTTTGTAGTTGCAAAGAATTGGAAACTGAGGAGATGCCCATCAATTGGGGAATAGTTGAACAAATTGGGGTATAGGTATGTGATAGAGTTCTATTGTTCTGTCAGAAATCATGAATGGTCTGACTTCAGAAAAGCCTGGAAAGATTTGCATGAACTGATGCCAGGTGAAGTGATCACAATCAGGAGAACATTTTGATAGCCAAAACATGAGATGATCAGCTGTGATGAATGCAGCTCCTCTCAACAGGTCAGTGAACTAGGATAATCCTGTGACATCTGTTAAGGAAATGCCATCCACATAAAGAAAAAAAAATAACCATGGATTGTGAATGCAGAGCAAAGCATACTATGTTCACTTTTTAAAATTTCTGTTAGGATTTTTCTTTCTTGTCCTCCTGAGTTCTACTTCCTCCTTCACAACTTGACTATATTAAAACATGATTATCCATATATACAAACTATATCAAATTATTTGCTGCCATGGGGAGGGGAGAATGAAAATAGGGTGGTAGAAAAATGTGGAGCTCAAAACCTTGCAAAATGATATATGTTGAAAAGTACCTTTGCATAGGGGCAGCTAGGTGGTACAGTGAATAGAGCACTGGCCCTGGAGTCAAGAGGACCTGAGTTCAAATCCTATCTCAGACATTTAATAATTCCCTACCTGTATGACCTTGGACAAGTGATTCAACCCCATTGCCTTACCCCCCCCCCCAATAACTCAACTATCTTTGTATATATAATTGAAAAATAAATTAATTTAATTTTCAGAAAAAGACCCACATGTATAAAAATATTTATAGCAGCTCTCTTTGTAGTGACAAAGAATTGGAAATTAAGGGGATGCCCATCAACTGGGATTGGCTGAACAAATTGTGACATATAAATATGATGGATTTCCATATTCTTAAGAAATCATGAACAAGCAGACTTCAGAAAAGCCTGGAAAGATTTGCATAAACTGATGCTGAGTAAAATGAGCAGAACCAGGAAAACATTGTATATTAACATCAACACTGTGTGATGATCAACAATGATAGACATAGTTCTCCTCATCAGTACAATAATCAAATACAATTCTAAAAGTTTTGTGAGGGAAAAGACATCCACATCCAGGGAAAGAACTATAGAGTCTGAATGCAGACCAAGGAAAGCTATTTTCATTTTAAAAATTTGTTTCATGCTTAATTATGGGTTTTTTTGACCTCTCATTGTTTCTTGTTCCCTTTTGTTCTGAGTCTTCTTTCACAACATTACTAATATGGAAATATGTTTAACATAGTTATACATGTATAATCTATATCAGATTACTTGCTATCAAGGAGAGGAAGAAGGGAAACTAGGGAGGGAGTAAAGGAATGTTGAAAACTGTCTTTTCATTTAGTGGGAATAATAATTTTAAAAAAAGAAATAAAAGGTGATATTATAACCCAGTTAGTAGAACAAGGAATAATTTATCAGATCTTTGGACAGGGGAAGAGTTTACGACCAAACAAGAGATAGAAAACATTATAAAATACAAAATGGATAATTTTGATTATATTAAATTTAAAAACATTTTCACAAATAAAACCAATGCAGCCAAAATGAGAAGGAATTCAGAAAGCTAGGAAACAATTTTTACACTTATTGTTTACCATAAAGGACTCATTTCTAAAATATAGAGCTGAGTCAAATTTATAAGAATGCAGATAATTCCCAAATTGATAAATGGTCAAAGGATATGAACAGGTAGATTCAGATGAAGAAAGTGAATCTATCTACAGTTAAATGAAAAAATAATTTAAATCATTATTGACTAGAAAATGCAAATTAAATCTCTAACATGGGACAGCTAAGTGGTGCAGTGGATAGAGCACTGGTTCTAGTCAAGAGGACCTGAGCTCAAATCTAGCCTCAGACACTTAATAATTGCCTATATGACCTCGGGCAAGTCATTTAACCCTGTTGCCTTGAAAAAATCCCCCCAAAAAACCAAACCCCAAACAACTCTAACGTACCAACTCACACCTATCAGATTGACTAAAATGACAAAAATGAAAAATGACTAATGTTGGAAGGTATATGGAAAACTGGGGCGCTAATGCACTGTTGGTGGAGTTGTGAACTAATCCAACCATTCTGGAGAGTAATTTGGATCTATGTTTAAAAGGCAATAAAATTGTGCATAGTCTTTGATTCAGTAATAAAGAACTAGATGTATTACACAAAAAGATCATATAAAAGGGGAAAAGATTCACATGTACAAAAATATTTATAGCAGTTCTTTTAATAGTGGCAAAGAAATGAATATTGAATTGTTACCCATCATTTGGGGAATGAGTGAACAAATTGAAGTATATGAATGTGATGGAGTGTTATTGTATAAGAAATCACGAACATGAGGACTTCAGAAAAGCCTGAAGACTTGGATGAACTGATGTAGAGTGAAGTGAGCAGAACCAAGAGAACATTGTATATCTTAAGAGCAACATTGTTTGATGATCAATCAAGATATATTTAGTTCCTCTCAGCAAATCAGTGATCAAAGACAATCCTAAAAGACTCTTGATGAAAAATGCCATCCACATTCAGATTTTTAAAAACTATGGAGTTTGAATGCAAAACAAAACATATTATTTTTACTTTTAAAATTTTTTTGTTTTTCTTTCTCTTGGATTTTTTTCTGCTTTATTTTTGATTTTTACTTGACTAATATATATGTTAAACATGATTGTACGTGTATAATCTATAGCATATTACTCACTATCTAGGGAAAGAGAGGGATAGAAAAATATGAAACTCAAAAGCTGACAAAAAGATTAATGTTGAAAACTGCATGTAATTGGAAAAAATAATATAAAATAACATTAAAAATATCATCTATATTTGAACTTCATTCTCAAATAGGTGATGTGATGACAAGCACATGAATTGGATTTGAATGAGGGGGGGTGCTGTGCTAAGTCACCACTGTTACTTTCTCCTCCATAGATTAAGTTGACCAGATATGAATAAGGACAACTGGAGATGTCACTGGATGAAAGGCAATCAGAATTAAGTGACTTGCCCAAGGTCACAGCTAGTAAGTGTCAAGTGTCTGAGGCAGGATTTGAGCTCAGGTCCTCCTGATTCCAAGACTAGTATTCTGTCCACCGAGCAACTTAGCTGCCCTATTTATATTTAACATTGTAGAGAACCTACACCCTCCTCTTTCCCTTCCCAGAAAGATTAAGATTATTTTCCAGCCTAAAATCCTTTCCAAACTTTTCCTAGTAGGACAGTGGGAAGAACAAAGAATAGTGTCTCCATCTGAAATGGAATCAGAATAATATCCAGACTTCACTCTTATCTGGATGGAATCTCTGCCTTCTCTCTAACTCTGGAGTGATTGATGTTATAGCTCCACCAAAGGACAGTATCTTCATTTTTGAAATTGAAGATTGAGATGCTATTGACAAAAAAGAATTATTAAGGGTTAACTGGTTCAGGAAGGAACTGAATGGAAACCATTCTAGAATGTAACCTAAACTGTATATGTTAAAATACACAAATACAAAAATACTGTATTAAAATATATGAAATACAAAAAAATTGTATTTTAACATATGATGATCTTTTCCTTGTTTCAGATTCCCATAAATATTACCTCAAATTGTATTGGAACAGAATCATGTTGGGGGCAGCTAGGTTGCACAATGGATAGAGCACTGGCCCTGGAGTCAGGAGTACCTAAGTTCAAAACTGGCCTCAAACACTGAATAATTACCTAGCTGTGTGGCCTTGGGCCACTTAACCCCATTGCCTTGCAAAAACCTTAAAAAAAAAGGAACAGAATTATGGCAGAAGAAATGAGAGGCTTTGCCAGATGGCTATTTCTATAGAAGCTAAAAAAAGGTCAGGATTAATGTTAAATTAAACGTTAATGCTAAAATTAATAAAAATTATTCCTGGCAGCTAAGACTAAAGTCCAGTTAATATCGTTAATAGTCTTTTCCCTTGAATACAACAAAGAATTTTAAAAAGAGTAAAAATGTTTCATAAAACTAAGAACAGATCAAATATACTTTATATTATATTTTATATTACATTTTAAATTATATACAGTGTTCAACAACCATAATATCCCACATATTAAAAGCTTTATGAAGTGCTCTTTCTTACATCTTTTTTTCCAATTACATGCAAAGGTAGTTTTCAACATTCATTCATTTGCAAATTTTTGAGTTCCACATTTTTCTAACACCCTTCCTTCTCTCTTCCACATGGCAGCAAACAGTTTGGCAAAGTTGTATTTGAATAATAGTGTTTAAAATATTTTCATATTAGTCATATTGTGAAAGAGGAATTAGAACTAAGGGGGAAAACAGAAGTTTTAAAAAGTGAAAATAACAATTTGCTTTGTTCTACATTCAGACTCCATAGTTTTTTTCCCTCTAATGTTCCTGGAGAAACTGGGGGGGTGGGGAGATACAGCTGTGGTAGAGATGATGAAATTACCAATAGCTGTGGTAGGGATAATGAAATCATTAGTTCTGACTCAGGGAGGTAAGAAAGGCTTAGACTTTAATTCACAGGTGCACAAAAGTTTACAAGTTACTACAAAGGTCACAGGTTCCTACAAGAGTCCACAAAACTACTACATAAGTTCACAAGTTATACAGAACAAAAGAACTCTTATCACATAACTTGACCCCAATTTATTCAACTATTCCCCAGTTGATGGGCACTCCTTCAATTTCCTATTCTTTGTAACTACAAAAGAATTGCTAAAAATATTTTTGCACATATGGGAAGATTAGATCAACACAGAACCAGCCTACTGGAACTGGGGCCATATTGTTCCAACAGCTTGGGATCTAGTATGTGATTCCAGCTTAGAGAAGGGAAGAGAGCTGATTTTAACAGTAACATTTGAAATTCCCCTAGTTCATTGAAAGTCTATCTTTTTCCCCTGGAAGAGGACGTTCAGTTTTGCTGGGTAGTTGACTCTCTGTTGCATTCTGAGCTCTTTCGTCTTCTGGAATATGATATCCCAAGCCTTTAAGGTAGTTGCTGTTAAGTCCTGTGTGATCCTGACTGAAGCTCCATGATATTTGAATTGTGTCCTTCTGACTTTTTGTAATATTTTCTCTTTGACTTGGGAGTTCTGGAATTTGGCTATAATATTCCTGGGTTTTTTTTTTAATCTCTTTCCAGGGGAGAGCAGTGGATTCCCTCAATTTCTATTTTGCCCTCTGCTTCTAGGATATCTGGACAAATTTCCTGTAGGAATTCTTTAAAAATGATGTTAAGGCTCTTTTGCTGATCATGACTTTCAGGTATCCAAATAATTTTTAAATTATCTTTCCTGAATCTGTTTTCCAGATCAGATCTTTTTTCAATGAGAGTATTTCACATTTTCTTCTAATTTTTCATTCTTTTGGTTTTGAAGTATTGTGTTCTGACTTCTCATAAAGTCAGCAGCTTCCTTCACCTCTATTCTAGATCTGAAGGATTTGTTTTCCTCAGACAGCTTTCTTATCTCTTTTTCCATCTGGCCAATTCTTGAGTAACCCTTTTAAAGATTATACTGTTTACCTCATGATTCAAGTAAGGGCTAGAAAAGGTGCCCTTAAAATTGTCTGCTTACTCAACCCTGGCCTGATTACCATGGTGGGTGGGGAATCCTACAGTTCTGTAGAGACACAAAAAAAATCTACAAAAACTTCTTCAAAGAAGATTGTGCACACTCATAAACAACACAAGATCCAATAGACTTGAAAGACAAACAGCTCTTGCTGTGAAAGAACTTCAATAGGTATGATATTCAAATAGCAACTCTGAGTGAAACAAGGCTGACAAATGAAGGCCAGCTTACTGTAGTCAAAGCTGGATATATGTTTTTGCTGGATACATGTTCGTCTGGAGTGGTTGCAGTGAAAGGGAAAGCAGTGAAGCTGGGGTAGGTTTTGCAATCAAAACTAATCTAGTCAAAATTCTTGAATGCCTACCAAAAGGAGAGAATGACAAGCTTATGACAATGAGATTGCTACTTCCAGAAAATGCCATGCCACCTTCATCAGTGCCTATGCTCCCACCATGACAAACATTGATGAAGTTAAAGAAAAATTTTACAAAAACCTGGAGATCCTTGCAATCAATGTACCAAAAGAAGACAAGCTAATAATACTGTGTGATTTTAATGCTAGAATAGGCTCAGATTACCAGACATGGCAGGAAGTCCTTGGGGAGGAATGGAGTTGGAAACATCAACAGTAATGGTCACCTCCTACTAAAGACTTATGCATCTCATGACCTTCTCATCACAAACACTGTCTTCCATTTACCTAGACTCAGTAAAACTTCTTGGATGCACCCTTGTAGCAAACATTGGTATCTATTAGACTATGTGATTGTAAGGAGAAGAGACAGACAGGATGTGAGAGTGACAAAGGCAATGTGTGGTGCAGGGTGCTGGATTGATCATAGACTCATCCTCTCTAAGATAAATATTCATATTCAACAAAAGCAGTGGCCCCAAGGCAAAATGAATATTAGAAGAATTAATGTCAAGAGATTAGAGTATCCTGCTGAACTGGAACAGTTTGTTGCTAATTTGGAGGGAAACCTGAGCCAACATGCAGTTGGCAACAGTTGAGCAGAAAAGAAATGGACAGCTTTCAGAGATCTGGTGTACAGCGCTGCATTTGCTCATCTGAGCTAGACCACTGGAAAACACCAAGACTGATTTGATGAAAATGACAGGGAAGTAAAGAAGCTGCTAAATGAAAAACAAGGACTCTACAGGGTTTAACCAGAGTATAGTTCATCCATTTCTAAGAAGGCAGCATTTAATTCCATTAAAATAAAAGTCCAAGCAAAGCTTAGAGAGATACAGAATCTTGACTCAGTAAGAAGGCAGATGAAATTCAATTTTATGTAGACAGTAACAAATCAAAATGCTTTTATGATGCCCTGAAAGCTATTTATGGACCAAAGACATATGGTGCATCTCAACTACTCAGTGCTGATGGATCCACATTGATTAACTATAGGGACATGATACTAGAGAGATGGGCTGAACACTCCCATAGAGTTCTTAACAGACCATCATCAATCAATGCAGAAGCCATTGTCCATTTACCTTAAGTTGAAGTCAATCAGTCCCTGGCTGAAGTTCCAACTGACAAGATTTTGAATGCCATTAGGCTCCATTCAAGTGGCTAATCATCTGGTGCTGATTCTATTCCAGCTGAGATCTACAAAGTGTGTGTGTGTGGGGGGGGGGGGGGGGGGAGGTACATTGCTCATCCAAAAACTGACTGAAATTTTCCAGGTTCTATGGCCTGAAGAGGTTATCCCCCAAGAATTCAAGGATGTCTTCACATCTATCTCTATAAAGGTAAAGGGAATTGATTGTCCCATGACAATCACAGAGGTATTTCTCTCTTTGTCATTGCTGGTAAGATTCTTGCCAGAGTCCTTCTCAGTAGGCTGATCCTTCACCTGGAAGTTGGTCACCTTCCTGAGAGTCAGTGTGGCTTCAGAAAGGGGAGAGGTGGGGTGGCTAGGTGATGCAGTGGATAGAGCACTGGCCCTGGAGTCAGGAGGACCTGAGTTCAAATCTGGCCTCAAACACTTAATAATTACCTAGCTGTGTGGCCTTTGGCAAGCCACTTAACCCCCATTGCCTTGCAAAAAACCTAAACAAAACACACACAAAAAACCCAGAAAGGGTAGAGGAACCATCTATATGGTATTTGCTGCCTGACAACTCCATGAAAAATGCCAGGAATAGAACAGAGGTCTGTATATAACATTTGTAGATCTGACTAAGGCCTTTGATACCATTAGTAATGAGGGTTTATGGAAAATTATGTCAAAATTGGGTTGCCTAGAGAAATTCATCAGTATTGTACATCATTCCATGATGGCATGTATGCCCAGGTTCTAGATAGTAGATGATGCTCTCAAGATTTCCCAGTCACAAATGAAGTAAAACAAGTATGTGTCCTTACTCCCATAATTTTTAACATGATGTTTTCAGCCATGTTATCAAATTGAGGCTTCACTGAGGATGAACATGGCTTCAGTGTCAGCTACCACACTGATGGCAAATTCTTTTTTTTTTTTAGTGTTTTTCTTTTGCAAGGCAAACAGGGTTAAATGGCTTGCCCAAGGCCACACAGCTAGGTAATTATTAAGTGTCTGAGATCGGATTTTTGAACCCAGGTACTCCTGACTCTGGTGCAAGTGCTTTATCCACTGCGCCACCTAGCCACCCCTAACTTTTTTTTTTCTAGGTTTTTGCAAGGCAAATGGGGTTAAGTGACTTGCCCAAGACCACACAGCTAGGTAATGATTAAGTGTCTGAGACCGGATTTGAACCCAGGTACTCCTGACTCCAAGGCTGGTGCTTTATCCACTCCGCCACCTAGCCACCCGGCAAATTCTTTAACTTGAAAAAAGCTACAAGCCAAAACCAAAGTGGAGGAAGTGTTGGTGCATGATCTTCTGTTTGCAGATTTTCTGCTGCTTATGCTAATTTTGGTCTAACAATTAACATCAAGACAACACAGATTCTCTATCAACCAGCACTACACCTTCCACATGTGGAACCATCAATTACAGCAAATGGAGAAGTTTTGAGTACTGTGGACAAGTTCACTTACCTTGGCAGTGTCCTTTCCAAGGACTTACAAATTGACAATGAGGTTGGCACTTGAATTGCCAGAGCTAGTTCAATTATTTGGGAAGCTCCAAAAGAAAGTATGGAAGAGAAGCAGTATTAGGCTGACTACCAAACTCAAAGTCTCCATAGCTGTTGTGCTGAACTCATTGCTATATGCCTGTGAAACAGTGAACAGTCTTTCAGCGCCATGTCAGAAAACTGAATTGTGTCCATTTAAATTGTCTTAAGAATATTCTGAAGATCATCCAGCAGGAGAAGATACCACTCACTGAGGTCCTTTCTCAAGCTAAATTGCCTAGCATTCCAACATTACTACCGAGAGTGCAATTAAAATGGGGGGGAGGTAGGTTTTTGCAAGGCAATGGGGTTAAGTGGCTTGCCCAAGGTCACACAGGTAATTTTTAAGTGTCTGAGGTTGGATTTGAACTCAGGTACTCCTGACTCCAGGGACGGTTCTCTATCCACTGAGCCACCTAGCTGCCCTGAGTGCAATTAAAATGGGCTGGATACATTATTAGTCATGTATGCTTGCCAAAACACCCCACTAGCTTATGGAGAACTCACACAGGGCAAGCACTCACAAAGGGGTTAGAAGAAGTGATACTGAGACACCCTGAAGGTCTCATTGAGAACTTTAGAATTGACTATACAACTTGGGAGACACTGGCACAGGACTGCCCAGTATGGTGTGCCCTCATCAGTGAGGGGGCTGCACTCTATGAGGAAGGCAGAATTGAAGCAGCTCAAAGGAAGCATGACATATGCAAGTTTAGAGTACCCATCCCAGGTGTTCACATGGACTATTTGTGCCTAACCTGTGGTAGAGCATTTCGAGCTCATATTGGTCTGATTAGTCTTAGTTGGACACATTGTAATTTGTTTCAAACATAGTGGTCTTCTTAGATAATAAAGGACAAGAACCAACCAGCTGAGAGGAGTTGCATCCATTGTAGTAGATCATCTCACAATGTTGAAAATATGAACAATAGGGGTGGCTGGGTGGCTCAGTGAATAGAGCACCGGCCCTGGAGTCAGGAGCACCTGAGTTCAAATACGACCTCAGACACTTAATAATGACCTAGCTGTGTGGCCTTGGGCAAGCCACTTAACCCCATTTGCCTTACAAAAAAAAACCTAAGGAAAAAAAGAAAATATGAACAATGGGGGCAACTAGGTGGTGCAGTGGATAGAACACCAGCCTTGGAGTTAGGAGGACCTGAGTTCAAATCCATTCTCAGACCCTTTACCTAGCTGTGTGACCTTAGGCAAGTCACTTAACCCTACTGCCTTGCAAAAACCAAAAAAAAAAAAGAAAAAAAGAAAACAAAAATGTGACCAATGTTCTCTTGCTTCTGCTCCCCCTTACTCAGCATCAGTACCTGCAAGTCTTTCCAGGCTTTTCTGAAGCCCCAGCTTATTATTTCTTATGGAAAAACAATAGTCCATCACATTCATATATCACAATTTATTCAGTCATTCCCAATGAATGGGCATCCCATCAATTTCTAATTCTTTGTCACTAATAAAAGAGATGTTGTAAATGTTTTTGTTTATGTGGGTCCTTTCCCCTTTTTTATGATTTCTTTGGGATAGAAATCTAGTAGTTTTATTGCTAGATCAAAGGTCATATACAGCTGTTTTCCTGTGGGAAAAGTTTCAAATTGCTTTCCAGAATGGTTGAATCAGTTCACAATTCCACCAACAATGTATTAGTGTTCCAATTTTCCCACATCTTCTGCAACATTGATCATTTTCCTTTTTTGTCACCTTAGGGAATCTGATAGGTATGAAGCCATATGTTAGAGTTGTTTTAATTTGCATTTCTCTAATCAATAATGATTTAGATAATTTTTCAGATAACTATAAATAGCTTTAGTTTCTTCATCTGAAAACTGCCTGTTTATATTCTCTGACCATTTATCAACTGGAGAATGACTTGTTATCTTATGAATTTGACTCAGATCTCTATGTATTTTAGAAAGGAGTTCTTTATGGGAAACACTAGCTGTGAAAATTGTTTCCCAGCTTTCTGCATTTCTTCTATTCTTGGATGCATGGGTTTTATTCATGCAAAATCTTTTAAATTTATTATAGTAGAAATTATCCATTTTGCAATTTATTATATTCTCTATTTCTTATTTGATCTCATATATTTGAGCCAAGTTTTGTCATTATAAACTGAAGAAAATTCAATTTTGTTTGTATTTTGATGTGACAGTAATCATTGTATAAATTACTTTCCCAATTCAATGAGGTCACTGAACCTCGGTGAATTACTTTACCCCCTAGGAAAGGACTTAGAAAATCCCTATCCCCAGGCACAAGACAAACCCCTATCAATAAGACAAATTCCTGCCCTAGCCTGAAAGGATTAAGTCTTTCAACTATGGCCCCTTATCTACATATTCTTAATTACTCATCTTTGCTTTTGGAGATACACCTGTGATCTTTTTAGCATGATATTTTCAGTCTTGCTGTCAAATGCCTTCACTGAAGATGAACAGGATATCAAAGTCAGCTACCACACTGATCATAAATTCTTCAACTTGAAAAGGCCAGAAGTCAAGCCCAAAATGGAGGGATTGGTGGTGCATGATCTTCTGTTTGCAGAAGCTTTTGAAGCTGATCAGTTCTCTTGTGCTTATGCTAATTTTGGCCTAACAACACCAAAAAAATACAGATGCTCCTTCAACCAACACAATACCATCCATATGTGGAAACATTGATTACAGCAAATGGAAAAATTTTGAATACTGTGTATAAGTTCACTTATTTTGGCTGTGTAATTTCCAGAGAGGTACCTAATGATAATGAAATTGAAACATGCATTTCCAGAGCTGAGTGTTTGGGAGGCTCCAAGGAAAAGTGTGGGAGAAAAAAGCTATTTAACTAAATACAAAATTGAAAGTATACAGAGCCATTGTGCTGACCTCATTGCTACACGACTGTGAAACATGGACAGTCTACCAGTGCCATGCCACAAAACCAAATCTCTTCCATTTAAATTGTCTTAAGTAGATTCTGAGGGCAAGGGAGTCAAGATGGTGGAGTGGAGGCAGAAATTCCCAGAAGTTCTCCCCCAGACAATCCCAAATGCCTTAAAATTATGACTCTAGCCAAATTCTAGAGTGACAAACCCTACAAAAGACTGAGTGAAAAATTTTCCAGCCCAAGACAATTTGGAAGATCTGAGGGGAAGGCCTGTTCCATGGCAATTGGAAAGGGCTGCAATGCAGCCTATACTGCATCAAGCTGAGCGAAGCAGCCCAAGAACAGCCTGTAGATGCCTGGATCCTGGGGGCTCTTGGGTCCATGGCAGCACGAGTGGTTTCGAGACCTCTTAGCCTAGGGTTTGACAAGGAAAACTTGGAAGGTTAGCAGGAAAAATTCTGCTACACCAGAGTAAGCACAGAACTCAGGCTGGTGCAGGCCTCAGTGCATCCCCACCCCAGGAACCAGAAGCAAGCCTGCAGAGCCACCCAGCAGCTGCTTGAAGAGCACTCAATTGGCAGACAGTAAGTGGGTTGGGGAGATAGCAGAGGTCTCTCCACTATCCCTGGGGCAGGACTCTGTTGCTTTGCCCATACTCAGATACAGGTCTCAGTTTGGGGCCCTGTACTGCTATAGTGGGCACAACTCCTCACAACTCCAGGACAGAGGGGAGAGCTTGTGGTCATCTGAAGACTAGGGCACAGGTCAATAGAGCAGTCAAATCTTCTCATAAGACCTTAAAGGAATTGAGGTCACTGGGGGTAGGGTGTTCCCAAAATCCTCAAAAGCTTGGGAAAGTGCATCCTCCACTCTGGAAGTAGAGCTCTACCTTAACAAAGAGTTAAAATCATGTCATAGACTGAGGAAATGAGAAAACAATGGAAGAAAAAGAATCTGACCATAGAGAACTACTTTGTGCCTATGGAGGATCAAAATACATACTCAGAAAATAACAAAGTCAGAGCTTCTGAATCCAAAACCTCCAAGAAAAATGTGAATTGGCATCACACTATGGAAGAGTTCAGAAGAGATTTTGAAACTCAAGTTAGGGAGATAGAGAGAAAATTGGAAAGAGAAATGAGACTGGTGCAGGAAAATCATGAAAACCAAGTCAACAGCTTGGTGAAGGAGATACCAAAAAATACAGATGAAAATAACATCTTAAAAACCAGTTTGGGTCAAATGGGAAAAGCAGCCAAAAGTTCTATGAGGAGAATACTTTAAAAAGTAGAATTGATCATATGGAAAAGGAGATAAAAAAAGCTCTCTGAAGAAAATAATTCCTTCAAATGTAGAATGGAGCTAAGGGAAACTGATAACTTTGTGAGAAATCAAGAAACAATAAAAGAAAACCAAAAGAATGAAAAACTAGAAGAAAGTGTGAAATATCTCACTGGAAAAACAACTGACCTAGAAAACTGATCCAGAAGAAATAATTTCAAAATTATTGGGCTACCTGATAGTCATGACAAGGGATCTTCATTTTTAAAGAAGTTCTCCACAAAAATTGCCATGATATCTTAGAAGCAGGGGACAAAAATAGAAATTAAAAGAATCCACCCATCACCCTCTGAAAGAAATCCCAAATTAAAAACTTCTAGGAATATTTTAACCAAATTCCAGAACTCCTGAGGCAAAGAGAAAATATTATAAGCAGCCAAAAAGAAATCAACTTATCATAGAGCTACAGTCAGGATTATCCAGCAACATCTACATTAAGGTCTCCTAGAGCTTGGAAAATGATATTCTGGAAGGCAAAAGAGCTTGAATTACAACTGAAAATCAACAACCCAGGAAAACTGAATGTCCTCTTTCAGGAGAAAAGACGGACATTCAAAGAAATCAACTTTTCTGTTGAAATGACCAGAGCTGAACAGAAAGTTTGATTTTCAAGTACAGAATGAAGGTGAAGCATAGAGAGGGTGGACAGAAAGGGAAAATTATGAGGGCTTTAATGATATTGAACTACTTGTATTACTGCATGGAACAATGATACTGATAAGTCTTATAAACTTTTTCATAGAGCAGTTAGAAGGAGCATATATAGACAAGGCACAGGAAGGAGCTGAATATGAAGGTATAATATGTAATTAAGGTATAAGTTAATGGGGAGAAAGGGAAAGAAGAGGTAGAATGGGCTAATATATTTCATGTAAAAGAAGTAAGAAAAGGATTTTGTAAAATAGAGTAGAATGCAGGAAGATGAGGGGGAATAAGTGAGCTTTCATTCTCATCGGAAGTGGCTCAAAAAGGCAATAACATACACATTCAATAAGGTATAGAAATCCATTTCACCCTAGAAGAAAAAAAGAGAAGAGAGGCGGCTAGGTGGCACAGTGGATAGAGCACCAGCACTGGAGTCAGGAGCACCTGAGTTCAAATACGACCTCAGACACTTAATAATTACCTAGCTGTGTGGCCTTGGGCAAGCCACTTAACCCCGTTTGCCTTGCAAAAACCTAAAAAAAAAAGAAGAAAAAGAAAAAAGAAAGGGATGAGAAAGAGTGAACAGGGAGGGGGTTGTAGATGATAGAAAAGAGGGAAGATCATGGAAGAGGTAGTCAGTTACAACACCCTTTTGAGGAAAGACAGTGAAAGGAAAAAAGAGAATAGAATAAATGGGGGTAGGGAGGAATAGAATAATAGCAGGGAACACAGCTAGCAATAGCAACTGTAGGAAAAAAATATTGAAGCAATTTCTCTGATGGACTTATGATAAAGAATGCTATCCATTCCAAAGACAGAGCTGATGGTATATGAACAGAGACTGAAGTACACTTTTTTTCTCTCAAGAAAAAAAAAAGATTCTGAAGATCACCTGGCAGGAGAAGATACCAGACACTGAGGTCCTTTCCTAAGCTAAACTGTCAAGCATTCAAATGTTACTACAAAGAGCACAACTACAGTGGTCTGATCATGTTGTTAGAATGCCAAAAGTATGCTTACCAAAAGGACTATTTTATGGAGGACTGATCCTGGGCAAGTGTTCACAAGAAAGTCAGTCCAACAAAGCAATACAGGGACATCCCGAAAGTATCTCTTAAGAACTTTAGAATTGATTGTGCAGACACTGGCACAGAACTGCCCAGCATGGTGTGCCCTCTTTAGAGAGTGTACTGTGCTCTGTGAGAAAGGCAGAATTGAAGCAGCTCAAAGGAAATGTGACATAAGTTTAGGTAAGCACCCCAGGTATTCATATGGGCTATTTGTGCCTGACCTGTGGTAGACCATTCCAAACTCAAATTGATCTGATCAGTCACATCTGGATCCACAGTAATTTGTCTCTAACACAATATCATTTTGGTCTTTGATAGCAAAGGATAAGACTCAATCAACACCCTTCATCTACTGAATCCCATCCCATTGTTCAAAGCTCTCCAAACTACTTGAAGCCCACCCATGTGCTCATACTCCCATCCCATTGTTCTATCTGACAGAAATTACTTGAAGAAACTAAATTGACCTCTCAGTCTGTTACCCACTCCTTATTCCCTCCCTAGCACAGCCCTAACTCCTCTCTTACATCTTTCCCAACATCCTTTTCCCCTGCAAGAGGCCAACTATCCCCTGATCAGCCGAGTTGCAATACTTTTGCAACTATTCTTAATTTTCTCTCTTTATAGTGCTCTCTCTTTATGCTTCTTATCTCCTGTTGATCATCCCAGTTGCAACACTCTTGTAACTGCCTTACTTTCTTTTTTTACTTTGCTAAAATCCCTTAATTGCTGCTTTTCTGTTCAGGGGATCAGACCAAGGCAATAACCTTGTAACTGCCTTTACTTAATTTCTCTTCACTTTTACTAAATTCCCCTAAGAAATCTAATTCATATTACTACTGAATGTCACTTTTTTAACCACATTAATACATGAATAAACTTTGTTTTTGTCCCTAAATGCTTTTGAATCAAGAGTTGTTCTTTTAAGTGAATTCATTTACATTTCAAACCCTAGTCTGGACCACCAAAATTTTCTCTGCCATCATTTCTGGCCACTCCATTTGCATCAATTTGTGTAACTCTTTGCATCTTTCACTATTTTTAACTTATCATTTCTTGGGGCAGCTAGGTGGCGCAGTGGATAGAGAACTGGCCCTGAAGTCAGAAGTACCTGAATTCAAATCCAGCCTCAGACACTTAATAATTACCTAGCTGTGTGGCCTTGGGCAAGCCACTTAATCCTATTTGCCTTGCAAAAAAAAACTATAAGAAAAACCATATCATTTCTTGACCATATATACTTGTTATTTGATTATATAGTATCAAAAACATTTGACACAAAGACTTTCTACCAATTACGTTAGTCTTGTTTAGGCAAAAAATTTTCAGTTTCATTTGAATGAGAATTCACCCCCTAGCCATAGCTGTGCCTTCCATAGTGTTATCTTTTATAGTCTATTCAATTAGTTATAATAGATATGCACATAATAATAAATATGACAGGCCCTGTACTAAGAGCTGAGGATACAAAAAAAAGAGACACAAGACAATCCCTACCCTCAAAGATCTCACAATCTACCAAAGGAGACAACAAGCAAACAAATCAAATCAAACTAGCTATTAAGAGGACATATATATATATATATATATGTATATATACATATATATATATATATATATATGAAATAAAAGAGGGAAGTCACTAGAAAATAGGGGCATTGGGAAAGGTTTCCAATCATATTTAAGCAATATCTGGAGATATTTAACCACAGATGTAGTTAGACTGAGATCTAAGCCTAAATTCTGTCAGATTTCTGTGCATTTTAAAAATAATTTTTTCTTTCCTCACTTTTTTTGCATCACTATCAGTACCTCCTTACACTCCTTTCAATATTATTTGGATCATTTTCTAATTACGTTAGTTTTGCTTACTTTGTTCTATATCAGTTCGTAGAAGTTATCCCAGTTTTCTCTGAATTTCTTATTTTGGTTTGTTGTTATAGCACAATAATGTTCAATTATATTCATATATCACAATTTGTTCAATCATTCCCCAAACAGTAGACATTCACCTTGTTTGAGTTGGTTTTCACCACATGAATAAGTTACTGGAAAAGCAAATTTGTGAAGTTGTATTAAATTATATTGTCTTCTTTCTTACCAACAGATTTTAGCAAATTACCTAGGAATCTCCTTTCTGAACCTTATTGTGTTGGGGGAACTCGTGTAAAAAGTAGGGAAAATCATCAGATTGTATAGGTATGACTTAAATAACATACCTTATGCATATGGAATGGAGGTAATGGATAGATTTAAAGAATTAGATCTTCAAGGGGCAGCAAGGTGGCGTAGTGGATAGAGCACTAGCCTTGGAGTCAGGAGTACCTGAGTTCAAATCCGGCCTCAGACACTGAATAATTACCCAGCTGTGTGGCCTTGGGCAAGCCACTTAACCCCATTGCCGTGAAAAATCTAAAAAAAGAAAAAGGATTAGATCTTCAAGTTGAATACCTGAAGAACTATGGACAGGTTCAAAATATTATACAGGAGGTAGCAACAAAAAAAAAAAAAAATTCTGAAGGAAAAAAGAATACGAAAGCAAAATGTGCTGATAATGCTGGGGAAAGAGAGAAAGAAAAAGTTAAAGGAGAAAGAAAAAGATATAACCAACCACAAGCAATAATTCCAGGAAATAGGAAGGAGATATATTTTTTTCTTAAATGAGCAATGCAAAGAAATATAAGAAAAGAGAATAGGAAAGACAAGAGATATCTTCAAGAAAATTAAAAGTAGCAACAGCATGTTTCATGCAGAAATGAACATGATAAAAGACAAACATGGTAGGGATTTAATAAAAGTAGAAGAGAGTATGAAGTAATGGCAAGATATACAGAACTATACAAGAAAGATCTTAATATCACTAATAACCATGATGGTGTGGCTACTGATCTAGTGTCAGACATCCTGGAGAATGAGGTCAAGTGGGACTTGGGAAGTATTGCTAGCAATAAAACTAGTGGAGGTGATGGAATTGCAATTGACAATATGCCAGCAAATTTGGAAAATTCAACAGTGGTCCCTGGATTAGAAAATATCCATTGACATGTTAGCCCTAAACTAGCTAGATGTTCACAATATGTAAACCAATAATTGTAGAACAGCAGACTGCTTTTCAAGTTACCAACATTTTTTGGATTATGGAGAAAGCAAGAGAATACCAGAAAAAAAAAACATCTACTTCTGCTTCATTGACTATACTAAAGCCTTTACCTCTACGGATCACAACAAAATATAGCAAGTCCTCAAAGAGATAGGATGGCACTCACTGGAAGAGACTGTGATATTGGGAAAGATTGAAGGCAAAAGTAAAAGGGGATGGTAGAGAATGATAAGGATAGATTTTGTCATGGAAACAATGAACATGAACTTGGACTGACTTTGGAAGATAGTGGAAGGTTGGAGGGCTTAGTATGGTATAACCCATGGGGTCACAAAGAATTGGACATAACTGAATGACGGAATAAGAACAAATTTAGGAATCCCTGCAAGTGCCTTGGAACCAAAGAAATAGATCTTCTAGGAGGAGTCCCCTTCAGGGTGTCCCTGAGAACAACGCCTATTCCAGAATGTCCTAAATAAGATGTTTCCAAGGACCATTTAGGACTTTTGGGATTCAAGATGACATATACTGATTAAGAAAACATTGAAAGTAAATTACCAAGAGGAAATCTGATATTAACCTTCTGGTTGTTTTGCTGATGGAATTATGGGAAAAGAGGCATACTATTATATACTATTATAATATTTTGGTGGAACTATGAATTAGCACATCTATTCTGGAAAGCAATTTGGGCTTTTGCCCCCAAAGTGACTAAACTATGCATACCATTTGAAATAGGGTTAATACTTTCTTTTTAATTTAAGATTGGGTCTCCTTTTCACTTATGCTAGAAGTATTGAGGGTACTTGGGCGCCTGATTTCACTCTAATTGGTATTAGGAGTTTTGACCTATGCTTTTTCTGATCTTGGCTGACCTGACCCTACTTCAGCAAAGTTATCCTCTAATTCTGGCAGCTTACCATAATAATGATAAACTTAATGTGGACATCCAACTAACTTAGCCCACTCAGAACTCCAGAGTTCAATAGATCTTTCAGTGGAAATTATAAGCATGTTTCACCACCACTATGCACCATTTTAATACCACTTCCAAATCTATACTCTAAAGAGAGAAAAAAATGATTCATATGTACAAAAATTATTTATAGCAGCATTTTCTTGTAGTGACAGTGAACTGGCAATCATCAGTTGGAGAAAGCTGAACAAATTATAGTGATTGGTTGTTGTCCTTTGTTCTCAAAGAGGACCAAAATGATATCACTATATTAGAGTTGTTACTGGTTGATTAGGCCAATATAAACTCATAATGTTCTACCACAGATCGAATACAAATAAATCATGTGTTCATTTAGGGTGGATTCTCTGAATTTGCACATCTCTTGTTTCTTTTGAGCTATTTTAGTTCTACTTTGCTCATACAGCCCTCTGATGAGGGCATGCCATATAGGTAGTCCTATGCTAGTGTCTCCCATGCAACACAATCAATTCCAGAATTCCTTTTTTCTTTAGGTTTTTTAGGTTTTTGCAAGGCAAATGGGGTTAAGCGGCTTGCCCAAGGCCGCACAGCTAGGTAATTATTAAGTGTCTGAGACCGGATTTGAACCCAGGTACTCCTGACTCCAAGGCCTGTGCTTTATCTACTACACCACCTAGTCACCCCTAGCCACACTTTCAAGGTCTCTCTTAAGAATTCTGGAATTGGGGCAGCTAGGTGGCGTAGTGGATAAAGCACCGGCCCTGGAGTCAGGAGTACCTGGGTTCAAATCCGGTCTCAGACACTTAATAATTACCTAGCTGTGTGGCCTTGGGCAAGCCACTTAACCCCGTTTGCCTTGCAAAGACCTAAAAAAAAGTGTCATTATAGTTTTTTCTAACACGCTTGTGAACACTTGCGCTGTATGAGTTCTCCATAAAATATTCTTTTTGGCAAGTATATATTTGGCATTGAACAGCATGACCAATTCATCAAAGTTGGACTCTCTGTAGCAGAGTTTGAATGCTTGGCAGTTTAATTCAAAAAAAGGACCTCAGTATCTGGTATCTTATACTGCCAGGCGATCCCCCAAATATTCATAAGACAATTCAAATGGAAGCAATTAAGTTTCCTGACACGGCACTACTATACTGTTCAGGTTTCTCAGGCATAATAACAATGAGGTCAGCACAATGGTTCTGTGGATTTAATACCTTTTCTCTCACACACTTTCGTTTGGAACCTCCCAAACACTGAGTTAGTTTTGGTCAAAGCATGTGTCAACCTCATTATTAATGTGTATATCCCTGGAAATTATACTGCCAAGGTAAGTGAACTTATTTACAGTTTTCAAAACTTATCCATTTGCTATAACCAATATTTCCACATATGGATAGTGTGCTGGCTGATGGAACACCTGTGTTTTCTTGGTGTTAACTGTTTTGCCTGTGTTCTGGATAATGGACGGTGCTCTCCCTATTTCTAGTCACCAATGGAGTGAAACAAAGATGTGTTCTTGCTCCCATACTATTTAACATGATGTTTTCAGTCATGTTATCAAATACCTTCAATGAAGATGAATATGGCCTTGAGGTCAGCTACTGCACTGATGACAAATTCTTCAACTTGAAAAGGCTATAAGCCAAGACCAAAGTGGAGTAGTATTGGTGTATGATCTTCTGTTTGCAGATGATTGTGCACTCAATACAGCCTCTGAAGCTGAGATGCAACAAATTATGGATTAATCTTCTTTCATAACATACCATTACTAATAGGTCTATATCCCAAAGAGATCTTTAAAAATGGGAAAAGTTCCATATTTGCAAAAATATTTATAGTGGCTTTTTGTGTGGCAAAGCCTTGGAAATTGAAGCGATGCCCATAAATCAGGGAATGGCTAACCAAGTTATGGGTATATGAATGTTGTGGAATTTTGTTCTGTATGAAATCATGAGTGGCCAGACTTTAGAGAAGCATGGAAAGACTTCATGAACTGATGCTGAGTGAAAAGAACAGAACCAAGAGAATATTGTTCATATTAATAACATTGTGAGATGATTTAACTCTGATGGATAAAATTACTCTCAGCTGTTCAGTGATCAAGGACAATACTGTGAGACTTGTTATGAAAAATGCCACACACATTCATAGAAAAATCTATGGAGTCTGAATACAGAAAATGGCATATTATATTCATTTTTTAAAACTTCTTTTATGTTTTTCCTTTCTTGCTCATATTTTTTACTTTGGTTCTAATTTCTCTTTTACAACATGAATAATATGGAAATATTTTGAGCAGGAGTATACATGTCCCACTTTTACCAGATTATTTGCCACCATGGGGAGCAAGAAGGGGGGAGGAAAGGGAGAATGGTAAAATAATGTGAACTCAAAAACTTGGAAATGGATGAATGTTGAAAACTATCTTTGCATGTAATTGGAAAAATAAAATAAAATAAAAAAAGAATTTTTGCCTAACAGTTAACCACTTTGGTCTTGGCTTATAGCCTTTTCAAGATGATCACCTTCCTGAGAGCCAGTGTGACTTCAGAAAGGGCCAAAAAGTAATTGATGTGGTGTTTGCTTCCCATCAACTCCAGGAGAAATGGTAGGTGCAAAACAGAGGTCTATATACAATATTTGTTGATCTGATCAAGGCCTTTAATAATACAAATTGTGGGAACTTATGGAAAATGTCAGATCAATTTCACTATGGCACGCTTGCCTGGGTTCTGGATAATGGACAGTGCTCTCCCTATTTCCAGTCACCAATGGAGTGAAACAAAGATGTGTCCTTGCTCCCATACTATTTAGCATGATGTTTTCAGCCATTTTATCAAATATACCTTCAATGAGGATGATTATGGCCTCAAGGTCAACGACTGCACTGATGACAAATTCTTCAACTTGAAAAGGCTATAAGCCAAGACCAAAGTGGTTAACTGTTAGGCAAAAAAGTGTTCAGTCCATCTCTCTAGGATCATGTTCTTGTCACTAATCAATGTGGCTGCATCAGCACTGAGTAGTTGAAATGCACCATAGGTCTTTGACCCATAAATAGGCTTCAAGTGTCATAAAAGTGATTTGGATTGTAACTATCAGCATAAAACTGAATTTCATCTGCCTTCTTACTAGCCAAGAATCCTGCACCTCTCTAACTTTGCTCGTACTTTACTTTTTTTTTAGGTTTTTTTTTTTTGCAAGGCAAATGGGGTTAAGTGGCTTGCCCAAGGTCACACAGCTAGGTAATTATTAAGTGTCTGAGACTGGATTTGAACCCAGGTACTCCTGACTCCAGGGCCAGTGCGTTATCCACTGCGCCACCTAGCTGCACCCACTGCACCACCTAGCCACCCCCATACTTTACTTTTGATGGAATTAAATGCTTCCTTCTTAGAGATAGATGAACCATCCTGCAGGTAAATACTTAGGAGTTTTCATTTTTCCTTTAGTAACTTCTGTATTTCTCCATCATTTTTATCAAACCAGTCTTGATGTTTGTGAGTGCTCTGACCCATATGCATAAATGCAATGCTGTACACCAAATCTTTGAAAGCTGCCCTCTCCTTTTTTGCACTGTTGCCAGCAGTGTGTTGCCTCAACTTTCCCTCCAAGTTAACAGTAAATTATTCTTACTCAGAGAAACTCACTAATCTGTTTTCATTAATTTTTCCTCATAAGTCATTTTGTCTTGGGCTGATGCTCCTATTAAATGTGAATATTTAGCTTGGAGAAAATGAGTCTGATCAGTCCAGCACTCTGCACCACACATTGCTTTTGTCACTCTCACATCTTATCTCTTTTCCTTATAATCACAACAGTCTATTTAATGCTGATGTTTGCTGTGAAGGTGAATCCTTGAAATTTTATCGTATTTAGGTAAGCAGCATACATGGTTGGTAATAAGAAGGTCATCAGAGGCATCTTTGCTAATGTTGTTTCCAATTCCATTTTTCCCAAAGAATCCCTGTTATGTCTGGTAGTCTGAACCCATTCTGGCAATAAAGTCACCCAAAATTATATATTTGTCTTCTTTTGGCACATTGATGATAAGGGTCTCCAAGTCTTCATAAAATTTTCTTTTAACCTTATCAGGCTTCATCATGGTGGGTGTAGAGGCACTGGTGATGATGTTTTCCTGCAAGTGGCAATCACATTGTCAGGAGCCTGTTATCTATTCCTTTTAGTAGTCATTCAACTTGTTCATTAAATTAATTTGGATTGCAAAATTTAAACCAATTTCTCAGTGCTCCCCTTCACTGCTGCTACTCTAGAAAAACATATATCTAACTTGGACATTACTAAGTTGGCTATCATTTACCAGCCTTGTTTTTACTCTGCGTTGCTACTTAGATGCAATTCCTGCCAAATTCTCTAGAAACAAGAGTTATTTGTCTTTCAGGTCAATTGGATTTTGTGTTGTCTGAATATATATACATTCCATGTGCCAATGGGGAATAGAATCATCTTTGTAGAAGTTTTTGTACATTTTTTTTGTTTCAACCACAGGGTGGGATCCCTGCCTGCTGTGGTAATCAAGTCAGGATTGAATAAGCAGCAATTTTTAGGGTACCTTTTTCTGACACCTTCCTCACAACAAGAGGTGAGCAATATGATCCTTAAAAAACTGTTCAGACATCCAGGGGGCCGCTGAATCCCACTGCTGCTTCCAGTTAGAAGAAAAACCCTATGATCTGAGTTGCCTATGTGCAGATTTGTGGCAATAGTTTCCACTGTAGTCACATCTACTGCTTTGTCACTTGCTTGTTACTTGCCTGTTACCACAGGACTTAAGACACAACTAAAAATGATAAAATGGTATGGGTATGGTATGGGTATTTGATATATGCAAGTTGGATTTAAGTGAGGCATAGTTGCATGAAGTCACCAGTCTTACTCTCTAGTCCAGAATTATCACAGTCCAGGCTCAAGGTACAATGGATGACCTTGGTGTCTTCAATATCAAATCAAGTTCTGAGTGTTCCACAGCACCTGCGTCAGTGGCCATTGGAAAAATATGTCATCTGCTCATTCCACTAGGGTGAGTCTTCACATACTAGATACTGCTCTGCCTCACCTTTTGGTTTGAGATCTCTGGTTACTTTCAATTTGATGAAATGGTTTACTGGGGTTCAACCAATGTGTATCTGCTTCTTGGAGCCACAAGTAAAAGTTAGTTGGAACAAGTGGACACCAAAGGTGGAAATCAGCCCTGAAAAGGGTTCAGCAACTCTTACAGCAGAGATATCAGTCTTCCTGAATGCACTCTACACTGTAAACTAATGAAATAAAATACTGTCATGCTATAAAAAATAATGAAAAAGATCATTTCAAAGAATTTAGGAAGAGCTGATGTTGAGTGAAATGACAAATGCAGAATCAGTAGATTATTGATATAATAACAAAAATTTTAAAAATCTTTAAAAGACTTAAGTTCTCTAATCAATGCAATAACCATGATTCCAGAAGAGGTGATGAAGTATGCTACCCACTTCCTGACACTAACTCCCACAGAGAGGTGATAAAGTTAAGATGCAGAGTCAAGTGTACATTTTTGGTCATGGACAATGTGGAACTTTGTTTTGTTTGATTATGCATATCTGTTATAAGGATTTTTTTTTCTTTTCCAATGGGGGAGTAGTGGAAGGAAAGAAAATAAATGTATATTAGAAAAGTTTTTAAAAATATAAATTCAATGAAAAGCTACTTGTTCCCCACTAAAACCCTCATTAAAGAGTTCCTAAATTTGGGTATAGATGAGACTCAAAAATATTTTTCATAGATAAGAAAATAGAAATATGTCCTATGCAAATTAGGATAATTTTGTCTGTCTTTACTTTTTATGTCTTTAATTTTTCTTGTCTTTTTACTATTACTAGCACCTCTATAACTATGCCAAATAGTAGTAGGAATCAATGAAAAAAGCATTTCATTTTTTATGTGCCTTACATTTAGAACAAATATAAATGCCCTAACAACTCATGGATTGCCTTCTTTAAGCCAATAGGGAAAGGCAATGTTTTGTATCAATTATCTAGCAAGGGAGTGTAACATCTAATAATTCTTTAGGTAAAAATCTACTCAAGCCACAGGTCCAGTAATCTTATCCAAGTCTTCCTGTACTATATTACTCAAATGTAACTTAAAATCCATGTTGTGGCTAATATGGAACTATGTTTAACATGACTATACATGTATAACCTTTATCAGGTTACTCACTGTCTTGGGGAGGGGTAAGGAAAGGGAGGGAGAAAAATGTGGAACTCAAAGTATTACCAAAAAAATGATTGTTTAACATGTAAATGGAAAAAATAAAATTAAAACAAAACCCTGGGGCAGAGCAAAGATGGCGACAGGACAAGATCCTCTCTTAGGTGCTCTCTCTCTCTCTCTCTCTCTCTCTCTGATATTTCCAAACTTATAAAATACGGACTCTAACTAAATTTTCAAGAGACAGAACTCACAGAGGGATCCAGTGAGGCAGTTCTCCAGCCCAAGGTAACCTGGAAAAATAGTGGAAAGGCTCTGCTTCAGGGGTTTGGAGGGGTGGCCCACCAGAGTGAAGGAACTCTAGCCTCCTGGAGGCAGCCCCAGGGTGCTGGGATTTGTGGCTCCCACAGTTTCCTGATTTACACTTGGGGAAGCACCGGGCACAACTTGGAAGATCAGTGGGGGACCTCTGCCAGAGCGAGTGCATGAAGCCCAGCCCCCAGGGCCCTCAGTGAGCAGTGTGGCTGCAGCATTCCACATCCAGGAACCAGTAGCAGCTGGAGCTGGTAAGCAGGAGCCTCAGGCAACTGAGCCCTGGGTGCTGAGCATACCAAGGGTAGGGGAGTGGAAAGAGACTTCCGAGGTCTTTCCTCTGTACTTGGAAAAGGACTCTGGGGCTCTGACCACATTCAGATCCTGAACACAGTCTAGGACCCCCCATAGAACAGCAGCCCCCCCCCCACCTTAGCCATGTGGTGGAGGGGTGCGCTTGTGGTCATTCATAGACCAGGAGGGAAGACAGAGCCTCACACACAGAGATCCTTGTGGGGCGTGTGCCCCAGTAATACTCAAAAGCTCAGGAAGCACCCCCAAACCAGGCACATACTGAGGAAATGAGTAAGCAGAGGAATAAAGAGGAATACCATTGAGAAATACTTTGTCTGTGATCCCAAGAAGGATCAAAATACTCAGTCTGAAGATGAAGAAGTACAAGATCCTATATCTAAAGACTGCAAGAAAAATGGAAATTGGGCTCAGGCTATGACAGAGCTCAAAAAAGATTTTGAAAATCAAGTGAGTGGGGCGGCTAGGTGGTGCAGTGGATAGAGCACTGGCCTTGGAGTCAGGAGTACCTGAGTTCAAATCCGGCCTCAGACACTGAATAATTACCTAGCCATGTGGCCTTGGGCAAGACACTTAACCCTATTGCCTTGCAAAAACTAAAAAAAAAAAATCAAGTGAGGGAGATAGAAGAAAAATTGGGAAAAGAAATGAGAGAGATGTAGGAAAACACGAAAAAGAAGGCAGCAACTTAGTCAAGGATATCCAAAAGAATTCTGAAGAAAATAACATGTTAAAAACCAGCATAGGTCAAATGAATAAAACAGTTCAAAAAGCTATTGAGGAGAAGAATGCTTTAAAAAGCAGAAATGACCAGATGGAAAAAGAGATAAGAAAGCTCTCCGAGGAAAACACATCCTTCACAAGTAGAATGCAACTAAAGGAAGGTGCTGACATTACAAGAAGTCAAGACACAATACTCCAAAAGCAAAAGAATGAAAAATTAGAAGAAAATGTGAAACATCTCATTGAAAAAACAACTAATCTGGAAAACAGATTCAGGAAAGATAATTTAAAAATTATTGGGATACCTGAAAGTCATGATCAGGAAGAGCCTTGACATTATTTTTAAAGAATTCCTATAGGAAAATTGGCCAGATATCCTAGAAGCAGAGGGGAAAAATAGAAATTGAGAGAATCCACTGATCTCCCCCAGAAAGAGATCCCAAAAAATCAACCCCCAGGAATTTTATAGCCAAGTTCCAGAACTCCCAAGTCAAAGAAAAATATTACAAGCAGCCAGAAGGACACAATTCAAATATTGTGGAGCTGCAGTCAGGATCACACAAAATTTAGCAGCAACTACATTGGAAGCTCGTAAGGCTTGAAATATAATATCCCAGAAGGCAACAGAGCTCAGAATGCAACCGAGAATCAACTACCCAGCAAAACTGAACATCCTCTTCCAGGGAAAAAGATGGACTTTCAATGAACCAGGGGAATTTCAAATGGTCCTGCTGAAATGGCCAGAGCTGAACAAAAAGTTTGAGCTTCACATATAAGACTCAGGTGAAGCATAAAGAGTGGAGGAAAAGGGTAAAATATGAGGGACTTAATGATGATGGACTACATTGAAAAATGTAGAAAAATTTTGTATAGAAATGATACTGCATAGAAAAATGACACTGATAATACTCATGAGAAATTTTTCATTTAATAGAGCAGGTAGTAGGAACTTTTAATAGATGAAGCACAGAAGAGAGCTGAATTTGAAGATATAATATATTGTAAAAATGGAGTCAATGGCTAAAAGGAAATGTAATGGGAGTAAGAGAAAGGAAAGGTGGAATAGGCTATGATATTTCATATAAATTTTTTTTTAATTACTATGAGCTATTGCAATGATATAGAAGGGGGGAAGGTGAGGGGGAATGAGGGAACCTTCGCTCTCATCAGAGGTGGCTAGGAGAGGAAACAGCATATATACTCAATGGGGTATAGACATCTAGAGTAAAAAGGAGAGAAGTGGGGGAAAGGGGAAGGGGTGGCGATGTGGGTGATGGAGGAGAGGGTGGATTGTGGGGGAAAGTGATCAGATATAACACATTTTCTTTTTTTCTTCTTGCAAGGGGCTGGGATTGGATGACCTGTCTGGGACCACAGGGCTAGGTGGTTGCTGGGCCTAAGGGGTGCTATGGGGGCTCGGGGCCTCTTGGCCCCAGGGCCGGTGATCTGTCTGCTGCAACACTCAGCTACCCTACAGCATATTTAAGAAGAGGGACAGAGTGAAAGGAGAGAGAAATTATAGTATATGGTACTGGGGAAGTAAAAATGGAAGGAGTTGCCATCAGCAATGGCAACGGTGGAAAAATATGGAAGTAGCTTTTGTGATGGACTTATCATAAAGAATGTGATCCACCTGTGGCAGAGCTGGAGGTGTTAAAACACAGACTGAAGAACATCATCATCATCATCATTATTATTATTATTATTAAGTTTAATTTTAATTTTTTTCTCTTTCCTTTATTGCTCATGAGGGCCTATATTTTGGGGGGGAGGGGGTATTACGTTTACTCTTAAAAAAGAATATTTTAGTAATGTATAAAAAAAATCATTTGTACAAAAATAAAAATGAATAAATTTAAAAAAACTTTAAAGTGCCATGTAAATGTTAGCTATTATCTCTAATTGGGTTTGCTACTAATGATCAAGATGTGTTTTGCCACCAGACTTTTTTTCAATGCTTCTAAGTTACAAAAAACACTTACAAATAAAACTCTAATTTCTTAAAAAAAAAAAAAACTCCTGTTGGCTGGATTCTGAATTTGTCCTAGGGGATGTTAAGAAATATTGTTCAGGGGAGGCTAGGTGGCTCAGTGGATAAAGCACCGGCCTTGGAGTCAGGAGTACCTGGGTTCAAATCCGGTCTCAGACACTTAATAATTACCTAGCTGTGTGGCCTTGGGCAAGCTACTTAACCCCATTTGCCTTGCAAAAAAGAAACCTAAAAAAAAAATACTGTTCAAAAATATTAAATTTGTATACCTTACAGATCTACCTGTAGGCTATACCTGGAATATTCTGTCATTCTCAGTTCATAGGCAATAAAGTAACCATATAAGTTCACTTAATGTAGCAAACATAAAAGAAAATTCTAAATACCTACATTCTACTTGTTTCCTGAAGCTCCTCCCAATTACTCTTCCATCTTTTCAGGGTATGTAGAGGATTCCTGATCCCCAGGCACCCATAACAATGGACAGGGAATAAGCAGGAAGGTGTAGATATCTCAGATCACCCTTCCTCCCCCCCCCCCAAAAGCAAATACAGTCTGCACTAATAAGGAATAATACTAGGATAAACAATTGTACAATTACTATGGTCCAATGTGGTGTTGTGTTCAGTTCGGAGCACCACATTTTAGGTAGATATTGACAAAGCAGAACAGAGTAGAACTGGAGAGGGGACTGGTACTTCTACCAAAATGGTTGGAGGAATTGGAGAAATTTAATTTTGAGAAGATCTGTTGGGGGGGGCGGGTGGAGCAGTAGTACAAGGAGAAAACGTATAAAGGGCCATCATGGTATGGTAGGAAGGGCCTAATTAAGATAGAACAGAACGGGGGGGGGGGGGGGGGGGCACCAGCCCTGGAGTCAGGAGTACCTGGGTTCAAATCCGGTCTCAGACACTTAAGAATTACCTAGCTGTGTGGCCTTGGGCAAGCCACTTAACCCCGTTTGCCTTACAAAAAAAAAAAAACCTAAAAAAAATGATAGAACAGGGGCTCCCTATCTATCTCTTGACTCATACAATCTTGCCTGTTAGGAAATAATATCTATTGTGCCTGTTAGATAATGAAAAATATATCTAAAATATAGTAACAAAAGTTTAGCAATGCTTTCAGAAAAAAAAAAAAACAACCAGATACTATTCTACCTGAAATGCTATTGACAGGATTGGAACCTTGAGGAATAGATGTACCTAAGAAAGATTTAATTGACTCCCATGTTCCCTGGTTCTTTCCCTTTGCTTCTTTCCCAGTGCTTGAATGCTGATAAGGGTAATGTGTCTGTTAGACACATTAAACCTTTATTTCAACGGAAGAAATTGGAGCCCCTGACATAGATAGAAGAATAGACTTGTTCTTTTTGAACTAGAAAACAAAGGGGTAACAAGAAGTTGTAAAGAGGCAGATTTGAGCTTCATGTGAGGAATATCTTCCTATCAAGATCTGTCCCAGAGGAATGGGCTAAATTGGGGGGGAGGAAGTAGTCATCAGTGACCCCCTTTAAATAGGCTACCTAATGGCCTCTTGATGAGGTTTTGTTTAGGGAATTTTTATTCAGCTATGGTTTAATATTAATAGTTTTCTAGGTTAATATACAGCCTACAAGGATCCCTATGTAGAGTTTAATGGACCCCATTTCTAAACTTGTTATCACTGGTGTAGATCCTTTATGGAGGCCTGAAGGGGAAAAAAAAAGATAAATTCACTGAAAAAGAGATAGGTCCACTGAAACACTTCAGAGACTACTTCCTAGAATCACAGATTCTGAGATGAATAGAACCTCATTTGCATATGAGGGCCTTTCAAATACCTAAAGTCCACAATTATCTTTCTCCAGGTCTTTTTTTCTTTTGGATAAAGATCCCAATTGGTTTCAAACAATTCATGTGTAGCATAGTAATTAACCCCATCCCCAAACTCTTTTGGGTGCACTCATTATTCTTCCCCAAAACATATAAAATACCACAGATATAATCTAACCAGGGTGCAAGACAGAGGGGAGATTATTCTCTCTCTGGTTCAGGATGCTATTCTCTTAATGTTTCCTAAAAACACATTAGTGGGGGGCAGAGCCAAGATGGCAACAAGAGAGGATCCTCTCTTAGGCACTATCTCATAAAACTTCTAAACAAAGGACTCAAACTAAATTATCAAGAGAGAGAACCTACAGAGGGACCCAGTGAGGCAGTTCTCCTATTCAAGGTTACCTGGAAAAGAGCAGAAAGGCTCTGCTCACCAGGGTTGGAGGGGCAGCCCACCAGGTGGCCCACTAGAGCGAAAGAACTTCAGCCTCCTGGAGGCAGCCCCAGGGTACTGGGAGCCACAGCTCCCAGAAGCAGCGGAGTTTCCTGATCTATGCCCCGGTGAGCAGCAGGCACAGATTGGGGGAACAGCAGGGGACCTCTGCCAGAGCGAGCCCTCAGGGCACACAGATAGCAGTGCAAGGCAGTCCAGATCCAGGAAACAAGCAGACGGAGCTGGTAAGCAGGAGCCCCCAGCACATGAGTCCATTGAACCTAGGGAGGGGAGTGGAGAGAGAGAGACTGCAGAGCTCTGCCCCTGGAACAGGACTCTGGAGCTCTGACCACATTCAGATCCTGATTGCAGCCTAGACCCCCACATATAACAGCAGAGACCCCCCCACCTCAGCCCCTTGGCTAACCAGAAGGAAGGACAGAGCCTCACACACTGAGATCCTTGTGGGAGTGTCCCAAAAGCTCAGGAAGCACCCCCCAAAACAGGTTAAGGCTGGGAAAATGAGCAAGCAGAGAAACAAGAGGAAGACCATTGAGAAATATTTTGCCTGTGAGCCCAAGAAGGATCAAAGCACTCAGTCTGAAGATGAGGAAGCACAAACTCCTGCATCTAAAGACTCCAAGAAAAACAGAAATTGGGTTCAGGCTATGACAGAGCTCAAAAAAGACTTTGAAAATCAAATGAGGGAGTTGGAAGAAAAACTGGGAAAAGAAATGAGAGAGATGCAGGAAAAACATGAAAATGAAGTCAGCAGCCTAGTCAAGGAAATCCAAAAAAATGCTGAAGAAAATAGCATGTTAAAAACCAGCTTAGGTCAAATGGATAAAACAGTTCAAAATATTGAGGAGAAGAATGCTTTAAAAAACAGAATGGGCCAGAAGGAAAAAGAGGTAAGAAAGCTCTCTGAGGAAAACAAATCCTTCAGACAAAGACTAGAACTCAGGGAGATTGATGAATTTACTAAAAATCAGGACTCAATACTTCAAAACCAAAAGAATGAAAAATTAGAAGAAAATGGGAAACATCTCATTGAAAAAACAACTGATATGGAAAACAGATTTAGGAAAGATAATCTAAAAATTATTGGAATACCTGAAAGTCATGATCAGGAAAAGAGCCTTGATATCATTTTCAAAGAATTACTACAGGAAAACTGCCCTGATATCATAGAAGCAGAGGGCAAAATAGAAATTGAGAGAATCCACAGATCCCCCTGAGAAAGAGGTCCCAAAAAACCAACCCCCAGGAATATTATAGCCAAGTTCCAGAACTCCCAAGTCAAAGAGAAAATATTACAAGCAGCCAGAAGGGCACAATTCAAATACCATGGAGCTGTAATCAGGATCTCACAGGACTTAGCAGCAACTACATTGGAAGCTCGTAAGGCTTGGAATATAATATACCGGAAGGCAAAAGAGCTTAGAATGCAACCAAGAATCAACTACCCAGCAAGGCTGAATGTCCTCTTCCAGGGAAAAAGATGGACTTTCAATGAACCAGGGGAATTTCAAATGTTCCTGCTGGAATGGCTGGAGCTGAACAGAAGGTTTGATCTTCAGATACAGGACTCAGGTGAAGCATGGAGATTGGAGAAGGGGAAAATATGAGGGATTTAATGATGATGAACTGCATCTATTCCTGTATAGAAAAATGACACTGATAATACTCATATGAACCTTCTCAGCTAATAGAGCAGGTAGAGGGAGCTTTTATAGTTGAAGCACAGGAGAAAGCTGAATTCAAAGATAATATGGTGTAAAAATGGGAGTCAATAGAAAAAAGTGAAATGTGATAGGAGAAAGAAAAAAGGAGAGGGGGAATAGGCCAAGATATTTCATGTAATAAGATTTTTCTTTATTACAATGAGCTATTGCAATGATATGGAAGGGGGGAAGGCAAGGGGGAATGAGGAAATCTTCACTCTCATCGGAGGTGGCTAGGAGAGGAAACAGCATATATATTCAATGGGGTATAGAAATCTGGAGTAAGAAGGGGAGGGACAGGGAGGGGGGGATGTGAGTGATGGAGGAAAGGATGGACCATGGGGGGAGAGTGGTCAGATATAACACATTTTCTTTTTTACATCTTACAAGGGGCTGAGATTGGATGGCCTGTCAGGGACCATAGGGCCGGGTGGATGCTGGGCCTAAGGGGTGGTATGTGGGGTTGGGGCCCCAGAGCCGGGGATCTGTCTGTTGTGCCACCTTACAGCAGAGTCAGTGAAAGGAGAGAAAGAATATAGTACATGGTAGTGGAGAAATAGGAAAGGAGGGAGTTGCTATCAGCAATGGCAACAGTGGAAAAATATGGAAGTAACTTTTATGATGGACTTATCATAAAGAAATGTGATCCACCCGTAACAGAGTTGGTGGGGGTTGGAACATAGACTGAAGCAAACTTTTTATTATTATTATTATTTTGGGGGGGTGCAGGGCAAATGGGGCTGGGTGGCCTGCCTGGGGCTGCATAGCAGTGGGATCGTTGGGTGTCTGAGGCCAGATTCAGACCTGGGTGCTCCTGGATCAAGGGCCAGTGCTCTGTCCACCACCCAGCCACCCCTACTATTATTACTATTTTATTTTAGGTCTTGTTTTTTCTTTTTTTGGTTTATGCAGGGCAGTGGGGTTGGAGTGGCTTGCATGTCGCACAGCTGGGTGATTGTTGGGTGTACAGGGCCGGATATGGGCTTGGGTGCTCCTGGATCCAGGGCTGGTGCTCCGTCCATTGCGCCATCTGGCCATACCTACAATTATTACTATTTTTTTTAATTTTAATTTTAATTTTTTCTCTCTCCCATTTATCGCTCAAGTGAGTCTATATTTTTGGGGGGAGGAGATATTTTGTTTACTCTTTTTTTTCTTTCTTTTTTTTTAGGTTTTTGCAAGGCAAATGGGGTTAAGTAGCTTGCCCAAGGCCACACAGCTAGGTAATTATTAAGTGTCTGAGACCGGATTTGAACCCAGGTACTCCTGACTCCAGGGCCGGTGCTTTATCCACTATGCCACCTAGACGCCCCTATTTTGTTTACTCTTAAACAAGAACATTTTATTAATGTATAAAAAAATTGTACAAAAGGATAATAAATAAATATTAAATTTAAAAAAAATTAGCTTTTTTGGTAAGTCACCTGTTGATTTAGTCATTTTGAAAACTGGTATAAAAATGGCACTAGTGATTTGTAATCCACAGTAATAGCAAGGAATTGGTATCATCAGTGCTAAAGGAGGGGTCCTTACATGGGAAATTGTATTAAATAAGCTATTTGAAAATATTTGGAGGCAAACGACTTAGGTTCAATGCCTTGAATCCAGGTATGAGCTGTGACCTGGGATAAATCATTTCACTAATCTAGGTCTTAGTCCTTGTTTATAAAGTGAGAGGGTTGGATCAGATTGCCTTTGATGTTCCTTCCAATTTTAAAATTATATTTTCTTTTATACATGATTATATATGTATAATTATTTCTAATTGATTGCTACTTGAGGAGGGGGAAGGTAAAGGAGGAAGGGAGAAAAATCTGTTAACTCAAAAATTCTGCGAAAATAAATGTCAAGAGGGGCAGCTAGTGGATAGAGCACCAGCCCTGGAGTCAGGAGGGCCTGAGTTCAAATATGACCTCAGACACTAGATACTTACTAGTGGCATGATCTTGGGCAAGTCATTTAATCCTACTGCCATACTATAACCAAAAACATAATAAATATTGAACAATATCTTTATATGTAATTGAGAAAAAATACCATTAAGATAAAAATAATACAATAGTCAAAAAAGTTTTAACTTAAAAATAATAACATGATTTCTATAACTTACATTCCAAAATGTCAAGGATCCACCCTTAAACAGTTTTCATATATTCAATGTTAATAGTGACTACACTGATAAAAAAGGATTGAGTTTATATTCTGAAAGCTTATATGAACTTTATGAGTAGATTTGGCTAGTTCTAAGATAACTTTTAATATGTAAATATATATGAGTGAATAAATAAATGAATGAAAAAGCATTAGAGGGTTATAATAGAAAAAAGCAAATAGAGTACAAATCCTATTCCATAAAAGGGCATTTAAAGAAACAGGCCTGACTCAAACACATGCAGGCATATATGTACCTCTGGAATGGTTGCTATGAATTATCCCATAGTTCACACTTGAAACCATTTCTTTATACTCTTCACCTTTCCCTAAAGCTAACACTAAGAAATCAGAATATGAGGGTTTACTTCTTTAATTCACAAATTAAGAGATTTTATATTAAGGAATGCAAATTAGAATAATACAGATATATTTACAGTTACCTGTGACGAAAAAAAGGAAAAAAAAAAGGTAGGAACAGACATAGTGAGTACCCTCTAAGAAAAACTAGGTCCATACAGAAATATAACTTGAGCATATTAGCTTGTGAAGAAGTCAAAACACCTGAGCAGAACTGATATATCATGTAGCAAGCGTAGATCATAGGGGTCTTTCCTTTCTTCAGGTCTACCTCAACACAAAGCAGAAACAGCATTATTACTCCTATTCAGGTGTTCTTGTTGGTCTAGGATGTGTGGAGGTCCACCTTCTAATGCTGGAGGAGAAAGAGACTTTCTGAACAGCATGAAAGATCTGAATTTGGGAGCAGAGAACTATGTCCTAGAAACAATGTGATGTTGGAGTCCTCTGGATTGTAGTGAATATAGTAGAAAACCATCTGGACTGTGGTAGTTTTGTAACAGAAAGGACTCAGTTGGTTCTCAGGTCAGTGAGATGGGAAGAAGTAGAGAAATGGTGAGATATCCAGTCTAATGCTGTGTCCACTTAATGGTTTTCAGGTCAATTCCATCTTGTACCATTTCCCACAGTGGGCTGTCAATGAGAGAGAAAGACATTACTGGATGGAGTAACAGAGCAATCACTACATCAGGGCCCTTACTGCATAACCACTATGTCCAGGGGCCACTTCTGCATGCAAAGCTCCCCTGGCCTCCTCTCATTCCCTTCCTGGCCTTGAATCTAATCTTTTGGACTTCCAGATTAGGTCTTTACTGCAGCACTTATGCCAAATGAACTTCCTTGGATGACTGCAGTCTCCCTCACTCTGGGTACCCTCACCCCTCAGGCAGCCAGCTCATCTAGGAACACCCCTCCCCATCCTGCACCCCTCCTCCCACAGGAGAGACTTTAAAAACCAGGTGGGTAAGCAATTTCAACCCCTTCCCCCTTGCCCCCAATCCTTTGTGTGCACAGGTTTTTCCTTTAGAGAGTAAGCTCAAGGAAGCACTTAATAAATGCTTATCCCCTTCCTCCCTCTTTTCTTCTTCCTTTCTTTCCTCCCTGCCCCCTCCCTTCCTGAAAAAATCAGCAGTTATTTCCTCTGGGACTGGAAAGGTGGAGGCAGGGCCACTAAGAAAGGTGTTTCTGGGGGCCCAGAGAAAGCCTGCAAGGAGCAGAAAGGTCCCTGCTGGACACATGTCAAGGACATAACTCTCTCAGGGGCCGCTCTCACTTGCTAGCTTTAAGGCAGAGGCCATGTCTCACTCATAAGGAGCTCACTCCTTTCTGGCCCAAGCCACTATAAACAATAATCTAGACCCAGAAAGGTCATCCCAGCACAAAGGAAGAGGGAAACAGCTGCCTGACCCCAAGATATCTTGGGAGAGGAGTCAAACTCTGGGTAGTTTTCATTGCAGTGTCTACCTTTTCTGGACCTTGAAGGGAAGACCATGAGCTCTGATTCTCCCAAGGGCAGTTCTAAGGTTAGCAGATAGTGGCCAGGGACTTTAAGCCTTTAATAAGAGATCAGGAGGCTCCCTAATGCAGCCTCTGTACTTTCAGTCAGGGATATTTATGTTCTCCCATCTCAAACCACAAGGATGCCTAAATATGGGAATTCAGTAGTACTCAGAATGTCGTTAAGATCATGTACCCAGGACAGGGGACTTTAGGTACCCAGAGATAAGTTACTATTTTATTTTGGACCTTAGGACAAGATCTTAAGATTGGAAGGTTGGAAGAGATTTTAGAGATTATCTAGTCTAATATTCTAATTTTACAGATGGAGAACCTGTTTGGAGTCCCAAGAGACTACGATACTTGTTCAGAGTCATAGAGATAGCAAATAGCAGAGATGAGATTCAAATAGAGGATGTTTGAGATCAAATTCAATGTTCTTTTCAATATTATTTCAGGGGAGATGTCATACCTCATTTCCCGTAGTCTTTTAACATGAAAGATGCATTTTTCAGCTGTGTAGTCCACCTCTTCCTCTGTGGTGAAACGACCAATGCCAAACCTGAAATGCATTGCATTATGTCACAAGGCCAGGGTAGACACTGGAGAACTCATTAATTCAGGAAATATTTGAATGACAAAGAAGAGGGAGGAGAAAAAGGAGAGAGAACAGGGAGAAAGGGAGTCAGAGAGAACAGGGAGGGGGAAGAGAGGGGGAGAGAGAGAAAAGAAGGAAGAAAAGAAGAGAAAGAAAGCAGGAGACAAAGAAGAGGGGGAGTGGATGGAAAAGAGAGGAGGAGGGAGGGAGAGACAAACAGGGAGAGAGAGAGAGAGAGAGAGAGAGAGAGAGAGAGAGAGAGAAAGGGATGAACGGAGAGAAAGGAAGGAAGGGGAAGGAGAGCCACAGCCCTATCCCATTGACCTGATGGAGGAGTGAGCCAAGTCTTCATCTGTGCCAATGGCTCTAAGCACATAGGATGGTTCCAGGGATGCAGAGGTGCAGGCGCTAGAAAGACAAATCACAATTATAAACCAAACTCCTCAGGCTATACCTCATTTCCAGTCAGTCATTTTGGACTTGACTTCACCACTAACCAGTGAACTGTTTATTGTGAAATCTCCTAGTCCCATAAGATCTAGTCAGCCATGGGTGCTCACACCTCCTTAGCACCCTCTGCTGTCAGAGGAGAGTGAACTCAGCCTCCACTTGAGGGCAGACCAGAGAATTATTCTCTTATGCCCCACTGCCAGGACATTATGATTTTTCTGACTTTCCATTCTGTTCTACCACTTATCATAGCACCTTCCACACACTAGGGGCTTAATAAACATCTACTAACTTTTTTTGCCTTCCTTTTCCTATTTTTTAAAATTTTGATTTTGTGAAGCAATTGAGGTTTAAGTAACATGTCCAGGGTCACATGACTAGTAAAGTCAAGTGTCTAAGACAAGAGATGAGATTTGAACTCAGATCTGCTAGATTCCAGGGCTGCTGCTCTATGGTGCTCTATCCACTGCACCATCTAACTGCCCCCTAACTCCTGTCAGTGAAGCCCTTGACCAGCCCCCACCACTACCATCTTTCTGATTAGAGCTCTATAAATTCTGGTCTGTAGATGCCAAAGGCTCAGAGATAACTTCCAGTTCTTTGTTGAGCTCTTTGATCTTCTGTTTAAGCAAGACTTCAAATGATAAAACTATAGAAGCTGGAAAAGGCTTACAGCAAGATGATACCTTGCTTTTTTAGGATATGTATAACAGGAAAGGCCAGTTAGTGGAAATGCTGCTACAGAGGAATACTTATCTTCAAGTTCAGATATGTGTCTCCTGAAACTAATACTTCAGGGAAGCTTGGAACCATTCCTTTAAATCTGAAAGCTACTGTTTGCTCTGAACCTCTAGCACTGTCTGTGGTCAACCTAAGTATCCTCAGGCCCACTCTGGCATTATGATATCTGGTTGATGTTACTCATGTCTCCCCAGTATGTTACAGTTAAAAATACTACTGTATATTACTTTGAGATTCTGTCAAAGAACTTTTCCACATATTATCCAAAAACTAGAAGGTTCTATGAATACTAACAGGAGTCAATTTGATTAAGACTTACTACATCCCTTAACCCTACTATGGCCTTACTCACCTGCCTGAAGACAAAGCCACATCCTTTAGTGCCATCAGCAGACTTTCCCCTTCTACATAAGCAAAGGACAAGTTGATACAACCTGAGGGAAAGAATCTCTTATGAGAATTCTTTTACGCTTCCCTAGACTAGAGAAGAGAATGTAGACTGCAAAGGGAGGGAGCCAGACCTGGATAGTGCTGCTGTGGGTCCCCATTCATCACCACATCAGGAAGGTTGCTCATTATCTTCTCTACCAATCTGTCTGCTAGCAAGGAAATCCTCTTATGGTCATTCTGAAAAACATAGCAGAGTATGACAGGAGCATAAGTTGTCAGGTCTCCCGGGAGATTCAAGAATTCACATGAGATATGCAAAGGAAGGTAGTGGAGAACACTAATATCCTGTTTTAAATATAGTGCTCAGAAATATCAGGCTCCTGCCTAGTCCAAGATGTTTGAAAAATAGTTCAAAAATATCCATAATGGAGAAAATGGTTCAGAATTACAAAATGCCCAAACTGGGTGAAATCTCAGAGATCATAATACATAATCCCATCCCCCTCACTTTGAAGTCCAGAAATTTTCAATGAGTTGTACAAAGTTACCAAGCTATTCAGTGACAAAGTCAGCACAAATCCATTTCTCCTTCCTAAAGAATGGACTCTAGGAACCAGGAGAAGCTCCCTACTCAGCAAAGTCTAAGGGTTCTTGGTGGAGGGGGGAAGAGGAGAGGGGTACAACAGCAGGGCTGACTGAAACTCCACTGTGTTTCAGTCATCTCTATCTATATTTAACTCACAGAGAGGAGTTTTCAGAAAGGTAGTCATGGAATAGGATAAAAGACAGCTAGATTGTGTAGTGGATAGAGTGCCAGTCCTGTCAGCAAGATTTATTTTCCTGAGCTCAAATTTGACCTCATACATATACTAGCTGTGTCACCCTGGACAAAGTCACTTAACCACTTTTATCTCAGTTTCTTCATCTGTAAAATGAGCTGAAGAAGGACATGACAAACTGTTGCAGTATCTTTATCAAGAAAACCCCAAAAGGGTTCATGAAGATCAAATACAATCAAAAACAACTAAACAACAACAAAGCATGAAGATAAAAAGGTGAGGAGGGAGCTTTTTCTCTATACCTCCATCTCTTCTTGTGCTACTTCACAGGCAGCCCCCAACCCAACCACTAAGGGGGTGGGCACTGTCCCAGAGCGCATGCCCCGCTCCTGGCCTCCCCCACTCTGCAAGGCCTCCACACGCACTCGGGGTCGACGGCGGATGTAGATTGCACCAACTCCTGAAGAACAAAGGAAAGAGAGAAACTGGATGAGAATACTGACCTCAAAAATGGTGAAAAGTACTCTACTATGATTGTTTCTTTATTCTGAGTCTATTTTGCCCATAATACTCTATGATTTTTTGCACAGTATTTCCACTTTTTAATTATGGTGCCAATTAGATTGTACTCCCTAAGGTTGTGATCATTTCTGATTTCCCCTAAACCTAGCACACAGTAGAGAGTACCTTTTGTACATGATGAATGATCTATCAATGATGCTATCTAGGGTATAAGAGTAAATGAAGAAGTAAACCCTTCCAGAATGTGAATTTAGCAAGGAGTCCATTTTCTGTCTCATGCAGGTAGATTTACAAGATATTTATGCAGTACAATGGCACAGAAAACCTTATTGTTGGCATCAATTACAGAGCTACAGAGGCTTTTGAGTGCTTTTGAAGTAGAAGCTAAGGGAATCCCAGGTAAACCGAGTTCCATATGGGTGCAAGAAGGGAAAGGCAGAATGTAAAATGTAAAAGTTCTAGCTGACAGGTGACATGATACCACTCTACAGTCACAGACAGTATTTTTTCTAGGGACAAATGTCAATAAAATGCTATGCTTCAAACAGACTCCCACTGTGAGGTTTACATAATGAGAAACTCTGGGATTTTCTGTACCTTTTGGGCCATAAAGTTTATGACCACTGATGCTCATGAGATCAATTTTCATGTCATTCACATTGATTGGGATTTTTCCAACTGCTTGAGCTGCGTCCGTATGGAAATACACTTTACGGGAACTGCAAATCTGTCCTAAGAAGACATCAATAGAATACATGGTGGGTTGTTCAAATATCCTATGGAAGTATCACTCTGACATTTTTGGATCCCACAGATCCAAAAAGCAGGAAGCACAACACTAGTCTCTAGGCCAGGAGTCTGCTGCTGCATGACACTCTGCCACTCAAAGCCTCTAGCTGTCTTGGCTTTTAATTTTCTTGATAAGAAATGAGAAAGAATTAAAAAAACAACAACACTTAACCCATGATTTCCTCATTTTCTTATGGAAAACACCCTATGGAACTATATGATTTTTCTTTGCATATTTAGATTCCTAGAAGATATAGGGAAGCAATGAACAATGACCCCATATTACAAAGTCAAATGGTGTCTCTTAAAAGGCTTCATGAAGAATTGGTCTGGTAGCCAAGGTGACTGTCTGAAGTGAGGTAGGCAGCCCAGTTCCACTTATCTTACTCTGATAAAAATCTAAAAACCAGGCTGAGTGATGATCAATAAATTCAAATGAGAAAATCGATGAAATGACTTCTTCCAACCCAGAACTATACAAAAAAATCAGCCATAAGCCCATAGAAATTGGGAAAGGGGATCATCAGCAAATTCAGCTCCTATCCAACTCAGGCAAACAAGGTGGTAGCCACTTAGCCTGAAAAGAAACATGTGGAGCTTGCAAGGTTATGTATCCTAACAAAGTATGAATGGAGGCTGCCTTGGGAAAGCCCCATGGTGGCCTGAACCCTTGAAATCACTGAAAGTAATGACCAAGTATGGTCCTGAAAATGCTCAGATCTGGATACCCCAAATTCAGATTCTCTGCCCTAAGACATAAAAAGAGACTTAAAAATTCAATTTTAAGGTGATAGGGAACCACTGGAAAAATGAAATAGAAGATACAGAAAAAAGATTTGGAAAAAACATTAACAACTTGGAACAAGAGGTATAAAACATTAACCAAGGGGGAAAAAAAAACTTCCCTGAAAATTAGAATAGACCAAATAGAAGTTAATGACAACAAAATCAAGAGTGGAAAAAGCTAAAGAAAATGTAATGTTATTTCAGCAAAAACCAATTTATTTTGAAAACCGATCCAGGAGAGCTAATTTAATTATCACTGTACTACCTGAAAACCATGACCACAAAAAGAACTTAAACATTGTATTTCAAGAAATCTTAAAACAAATTACCTGATCCCAAAGGGGAAATTACAAAGAATAAAAAGAAAAGCGCTGAAAAATAAAGGAGTACTCATCAATCAAGGAAGAGCTGAACATATTGTAGCATATGAATGTAGTGGAATATAGATATACTGTAAGAAAAGATGAAGAAATAATGAACTAACTAATCAGACTGAAATAAGCAGAACCCAGGGAATTTGTAAGAGAACATTATAATGAAAAACATCTTGACAATCCCTGGGCTGAGAGATCTGGAAACCAATGCTACCACAGACCCAGGAGCCTTATGGTCTATTCCTGGATGACTGCTGATAGTTTGCTCTGAGACACCTGCTATACTGTGGGCTTTTTCTAATCCCAGTATTAACAGACCCTTCCTATGGATCTTCACAGTTGTCTTGGACTGGAAAATTGTTTCACTCAGTCTTTTTGTGGGTTCTGCCATTATAGAATTTGGTTAGAATCATTATTTAAAAATATTTGGAGTGGTTTGTGGGAGAGGTCAGGGGAATCTCTGTCATTACTCTGCCATCTTGGTTCTGCCTATGGAAAACAACTTTGAAAGACTTAAAAACTGTAATCAAAGCAAAGACCATGGCCTCCAGAGGATATGGTGAAGCATGTTACCCAGCTCCTGACAGAGAAGTGATAGTTCCAAAAAAGAGACCATACACATATTTTATGTATGTATACATCACTATGAAGATTTGTTTTACTTGACTATGTTATTTGCTGCAAGGATTCCCTCTCCCCACTCTGTTTTAAATTGGAAGTAAGGATTGGGTAGTGGTGAGGGCTAGCAAAAGTGACACCAAAAAAAGAAAACCACTGAAATATTTAAAGACTGCATAGAAATGAACAGAAGGAAGTTCAGAAGAAAGCACAGACAAGCAAGACAGTTCTAAAAGTACTGTGTCCAATTTTTTTTTTATTTTTTAAAACAAAAAAAAAACCCCTATGAAATAGAAACTGATGATTTATAAAAAAATCCTCTTTCTGTGCTCTGCTGTTTATGTGGAAAATGTTCATTTTGGGGAGGTACTTCAAGTCAGAATAAAAAAATTTTTAAAAAAGAACTGACTTAGAAGAGAAAGAATTTGGAAACACAGAGGAACAATAAGTATATTTCTGTGCAAAAGATGCCTGGAATCTACCACAATGCTAATCTATTGCTCAATTCAACAGAGCGGCTGGGTGTATTCAATGCCTTGATATAGAAGAATTTGATCTCACCTCTACAAATCCACACCAGACCATAATAGGAAGTGCTAAGTGCTAAGGATATTAAATGGCTTAATTCAAATTTTTTCCCCTTTAGTGTTAGGGAGTTGCCTACCACTCCAAAACTGAGGACCTTGGCAGGAAGCAGAACCCAAACTACTCACCAATGTCTTCAATAGGCTGCCTCACTCCGATCTCATTGTTCACAGTCATGATAGAGACAAGGCTTGTGTCTGGCTGTATTGCTGCCTCCAGCTCCTAAACAGATAAAACTGGGGTATAGTGAGGAAGAAGGGGAACTTGATTATATCTTTCTTTCCCTTCTCAGCAAATCATCATCCCCAGCTTTAGAAAATACAATCTCCTCTGATTTACATAGGATGCAAGCTGTACAGTAGGACTATAAACTCCAAGGAGGTGGGCACACTACATCTAAAGCAAATGATATGAATAACAGCATCTCTCAATTCATCACCAAAAAAACTAATTATTTATATGTATAAGGCACAAGGCTAGGTGCTGGGGCAGGGGTATACAAAGAAGTCTAAGATTTATGCCTTGCCTCCTAGCCTTCAAGAATCTGATAGATCAATTGGGATAAAGGAAAAACAGAGAATTTCAGACATGTAAAGGACAGCAATTCAATCCATTTTTAGGAGGCTGGAATTTGGGCTTTGCAATTGAAATTTCAATGATGTATGACTCCTAATGAGAAAGCCCCCACTACAAATTCAAATCAGCAGTTTTTTGCATTATTTTCTTTGAGAGTTGCTTGGGTCACTGAGAGGTTGAGTGATTTGCTCAGGGTCACAAAGTCAGTAAATGTCTGAAGAAGGATTTGCACCAAGATCCTTCTGACTTTGCCTGCTATTTATCCATTACTCCATTCTGCCTCTTTTGCACAGGACAAGTATCTACATTAGAATTCTCCTCAACAACATTTCCACACATAGTCATTAGGTCTTCTCTTTAGGAATGATACTGAAGAGGAACTAACCTGCTCTTTATATACAAAAGGGAAAACAATGAAAATTGGAAAATTGCCATGAGAGCAGTTAGGAATGCATCATTAGAGAAAGAGGTAACATTGGGCAGAAGAGAAAGAGAAGGCTTTCTAAAAAGAGTAGAGCCTATATTCAAGTAAGTGAAGGGGAAACTACATGCTCAATTTTGGAGCATGGAGGAAGATAGGCTTGGAATGTTGGTGAGATATGTGGCAGACCAGTCTAGCCTCAATGAATGGGCACAGTTTTAATAGAGGAATAGTAGGGAATAATGTTTCAGCCAAGATCTATTCCCTCTTCTGAAGCAGTTCCAACTTGAGAGAACTTCTCACCTTCAGATCAATGATTCCACTCTTCTGTACTGGGAGATAAGTGACCCGAAAGCCCTCTGCTTCCAGAGAACGACAGGAGTCCAGCACACATTTGTGCTCTGTTTGTGTAGTGATTACATGCCTTTTCCGTAATTTGTAAAATCTGGCCACCCCCTAGAAGTTGATGGGAAAAGAGAAAATACTTAGAAAAGTGTCTCTCATTCCTTTCAGGACTAAGAAAAGGGACAAGAGGGCAACAGAAGAGAATTTTCAGAGGTTTCCTCATCCATCGTGTGGCATTTCCTAAGATAAAACAGTATAGTTTCTTTACCTACCTTAACTAAGAAAGTAGCATTTTGGATTATATTATTTTCAAACTTCCTAGTATAAACCTTTCCTAGGTGCCAAATTTTTATATTCATTGCCAAAAGGGAAAAAACAATTTTCATGTAGGGAAGAGTTTTTTTCCAAATCTCTGATTTGATGTTGTCATTTTAAGATACTAAGGAGAGGATAAAACCAAAATCCTTAGTTGAATTAAAACCTAATCCAAACTTTCCAGGTCAAGGTCAGAGGAGTTTGACATTGGCAGCAAAGCAAGAAAAGGACAGTTTGTGTGTGTGTGTAGAAGAGTAGGAGGATCAGATAAGAATCTAATTTACTTTTGTTCCCTTGAAATGATAGAGGTCATTCAATCAATTATTCTGAAGAGCTAAAGAGTGTTTATTTACATAGCAGTTTTGAAAAAGGAGAATTGGATTAGGATTGTATTCACATAGAAATCTTCCCTTAGGCTAAAGGAGTCAAAGAAAAAATTATGCTAAAAATAATAGGAGCTAATTATTATTGAAAGTGAAAGAGGTAAAAGGGGTTGAAAAGAAAGTCTTAGATTTCTGCAACCAGATCCATAGGATAAAACCAGTAAGCCATTATCTGTACCTCATATGGAGGCAGACACTTGAAGAAGATGTAAAAATACTTGTAGGGTTCTATCCTGAATAGACATAACAGTGATAACAGGGAGAGGTAGGAAAAAACATTCATATACACCAAATGGACCTAGAGAGAGAAAAGGCTTCTACCTACATAAGCAACTTTCCAAAACACTTTCATTGAACATCAGATCTTGTTCTCTCAATGTGAAGTTCCATGAAGTAGTTTGTGGAGTGTTACTGCAAGTTACAAAATGGAGGGATAGGTTACAGTTGGGTGCCAGGAGTGGGGATGGTTGGGATGGGAACTTCTAAAGGTTGAATTGTTACAGAGGAGTCATCTCAGGTCAGAAAGATGGTGGTATATTTAATGCCCTTGACATCAGTTGATGGTCTGAGATTCACTTTTATATTGCCTTTTCCCATTTCTTTATCTTACCTTAATTGCTAAATTGTTAGATTCAGTAGCTCCACTAGTGAAGACAATCTCACGGGGGTCAGACCCAATCAATGATGCTACTTGCTGGAATGGAAGGAGCAGTTACTTAACACTTGATATCAATGACAAAAAAAGTGACTACCAGACAGAGCTCGCAAAATCTAACTCATGGAAAGGAAAAGGATAGTATAGTAGAAAAGATTCCCCCATCATATTGTGCCCATTATTATTTCAGTATTTCCTGGCATGGCTATATTGTCCTTAGTAGGATCAGAAAGAAGAACAAGTTATGTTTTAGGAATCTTTTGGAGCCCTTGCAACCATTTACACTTCAAAATGACAGAAATATTGTCCCTCCAACCATTAAAAAAGCCCCAGTCCACTTCTATTCCCTGATTCTCCATTCCACCCCCCCATTGTCTCACTCCCCCCATTCTCTTTATTCTTGCCTGGCGAGCATGTTCCATGGCAGCCTCACTCTCCCAGCCATATGAATGAGTCCGAGAGTGGGGGTTCCCATAGTAGTTGACCAAATAGGGGAGCATGGCATCCAACACTCGAGGATCCTAGATACAGCATAGTTCAAATTAGAGTCACCCCTGTTTGTTCTCAAAGTATGCCAAGGTGGTTTAGCAGAGATCTGACTTTTGGGTAAAGCATGGGAAGTAGGAGCAGGGAAACATTTCTCCAGCTACCAGAACATCCTTGAATCAGATCTTGCTTTAAATTATATTAACAATTAGATTTATATGGCACATCTAGTCATTTGGTTCTTAAAAACAGCCCTAGATATGTGGTATTATCATGCCTGTTTTGCAAATGAGAAAAGACCCTAGATGGAGAAAAAAATTGCCCAGTTTGGATACAGGCAGAAGTTTCTACTATACCAATTACTTTTCATATGGTCCTTACACTTTCCACATTACTTTTACTCTTATTCATTTGCATGAAATTCATTATTTAGTAAACCCTTACTAAGTACATGGCACAATTTTAGGTGTTGAGCACCTAAAACGACATTATTTGCCCACAAAGAGCTTACATTCTAGTACGATCTGTTATCCTACCCCACCCACTCACTGGGCCAGGGGCTTCAAAAGAACACTGCCCAGTCTTTTTTTTTCCAAAAGGTGCTGGCACCCCGCCCCCCAGTTGCTTGCCCACCAGGGGAGTAGTGGCTTGCACATCCATGTAGAGGGGCCGGAACACTGTCTCCTTGGTGGGAAGAGCCGCATCTGAGAAGTCAGATGGGTGAGGGGACTGGTCCAGGCCTGAAAGAGAGGGAGGAGGAAGCGCCTTGGCAGGGGGCTGTGGGGAAGAGAAGACAAATTAAAGGGAAAAGGAGAATCTGGCTGGCGGAAGGATGGGCAAGGGGGGACGAATCCGCCGGAAGCCGAGGCTGGGCGGGTTGGGAGGTTGGTTTGAGGCCCACTTGTTGTTAGTTGGATGGTCTGAGTAGATGGAGGGAAGTCAGGCTTGGCAGGAAGCTTATGGCTGGAAGGGGGGCAGGTGCAAAGGCGGGCCAGGCTGGGGAGGTCTCAGGGAAGGGTAGAGCCGGTTGTGGTGGCTGGTAAGGGGCGGTGTGGTGGGGGTGGACACGGTGCTGTTGGGGGGTGGGCGTGGGATCCAGTCCCTGCACAGTGCGTCCGGCTTCAGAAAGTCAAGGTCCAGATCGGTAATTTAAAAAGTGTCGAGGAGCAAGAACTATTTGGCGGAGTTGCGGATGGAGTTGAGAGAGGTATGGAAGGCTTGGGTGGGATGGGGAAAGTGGGGAGCTGGGGGGAGAAACCGAGCTGCAATACCGCGCAGGCGCAGTCCCCGACGTGGAGGGGAGGGGCCCGGGACCCTGGTCGCCACTCGCCACACAGCCCTCCGCAGCATCCTCTCCGTTACTCCCCGGGATCGGAAGTGTCCTTCTGCTTCCGGTCCGTATCACCCGGAAGTTCTTCCTCACTGCCCCGGAAACGACATTCATTTCCCGCCTCCCGGGACGTAAAGCGGAGCGACTGAGGCCGAAAGCGAGGTGAGTGGCTGTTCGGGCTGGGCCGGGGGCCCGCTGCCAAGGACTGGGGGGGCCCGGTGCGGGGCCCGGGCACGGCTCCCCAACCGCGCCCTCCCTTCTCCGGGCACGTGCACAACGCGGCTGTAGTCCGGGCCTCGGCGAGGCCCCGGCGCCGCCTCAGTTCCGGCCTTGGCCGTGTCCCCCCGCAGATGCCAGTAGCCGTGGGTCCCTACGGACAGTCCCAGCCCACCTGCTTCGACCGCGTGAAGATGGGCTTCGTGATGGGCTGCGCCGTGGGCATGGCGGCCGGGGCGCTGTTCGGCACCTTCTCGTGCCTCAGGTGAGGGCGGCCCTCGGGCCCGGCCCGGGGCAGCGCTCGGGCCCCCCGGGGGCACAGGGGAGGTGGTGCCGGGCTCGGCGCGGGTCAAGGGTCAGCCCGGAGGACGCCCATTGGCCTGGTGGCCGCGAGCCTCGCCCCTTTTAGCTCCATTCAGGTTTCCTCCTGCAGGATCGGCATGCGGGGCCGGGAGCTGATGGGCGGAATTGGCAAAACCATGATGCAGAGTGGGGGGCACCTTCGGGACGTTTATGGCCATCGGAATGGGCATCCGCTGCTGACCGCGGCGACTCCAGCGTTCCCACCCCGCCCCCGCCCGCACACCTTGTGTAATATAATAAAAAGCTTTGACTATGTCTAAGGCCTTAATTTCGGGCTTTGGGGCCGGATTGTTCAGAAACGGACCTTTCTTACTTTGTCCCTGCATCTATGCCCATAATCTAGACTACATGGGGAAAGAGTTAGACAAGTCATTTATTTTCCTGGGTATCTTGTATGGGGCACCCCAAGGTAGCAGTGGTTAGGGCCCTGTGTTCAGAAGGACCAAATTCAAATTCAGCTTCAGACACAATACTGTGTAACCCTGGGCAAATCACCTAACCCTATTTGGGGCGAAAAAAACCAAAGTGAACCTTGTAAGGCCCCAGAATAGCCAAAAAGTGTGACAGGAAACAATCTCGAAAGGCTCACTAGTTTATGGAGAATGTATATAAGCAGAAGTCCCATTGCTAGTTTTTTTTTCAAATCACTTTAAAAAAGGAAAATTGCAAGGATGATAATAGGCCATGACTTTTTTATGTATTTACATATATATTAGGATTTTGCAAGGCAAATGGGGTTAAGTGGTTTGCCCAAGGCCACACAGCTAGGTTATTATTAAGATCACATTTGAACCCAGGTACTCCTGACTCCAGGGCCAGCGCTAACACTGCACCACTTAGCCACCCCTATAGTTTTTTAGATGTACAAAATAGAAATTTATTCAATTACTTGAAATGGGCTAAGGATGTGACAAAATGGACAGAAACTGAATATAGTGAGCCAAATTATAGGGCAAAAAATTCATGTGATATTAAAATAGTACAATTTGAACAAATTAAACACTAGATAAAGCTTCAATAAGTGTATATGTAATTTAACTCAGCATTTTTTATCAAGACTGACATCTCTGAATCTGCATGGTTGTCATTTCTAGCTTTATTTCTAGTTCTAATGATAAAAGCAATACAACCGGAGGGGCAAGTCAAAGATGATTTTTAAAAATCTGAAAACTGGGTATCAGAAATGCCCCAAGAAAAAAGAAATTTGTAGTGAGTCAACCAGATTGAGAAATGCTAAGGTGGAGATAATCTAGTAGAGATGTTTGCCTAGGATCAAAGTTCAGGAAGTCCTGTTGTGGTGGCTGGTAAGGGGCAGTGTGGTGGGGGTGGACACGGTGCTGTTGGGGGGTGGGCGTGGGATCCAGTCCCTGCACAGTGCGTCAGGCTTCAGAAAGTTAAGTCCTCCAAAAAAGAATTGATCAGGGTGTGACATAATGTCTTCCATTTGGACTCTTGAAACCAGCCTATCAGTTCTCAGGGTGTTGGAATGCAAGGTTCTTATATAAAAGTTTATAGGCAGAGGGGAGGCAGCTAGGTGGTGCAGTGGATAGAGCACTGGCCTGGAGTCAGGAGGACCTGAGTTCAAATGCAGCCTCAGACACTTATTACCTAGCTGTGTAGCCTTGGACAAGCCACTTAAAGTACAGGTAGAGGCCATATATCCTGTTACTTTATTCAAGGTAGCTCTGTTGAGGTCAAAAGTTGTCAACTTTACCTTAACAAATATGCCATAAGAAACTAATTTTTAAGTAAGTTGTTTGAGTTTGGCACTATTGAGTTGTAGACACTCTGCTTCAATCAACCTCAGAGGGTCAAAAATCTCACTAAGGATTTTTTTGAAGTGGGGAAATCAACAAAGATCATACATGGAAGAACTCTTTAGTACCCAAAGCCGTGTGAATTAAGTTTATACATCAACTGGGACACTAATGATTTTTAAAAGGGAATATGAATTCCACAATCTCAAATATAAACATGTTAAGATTTTACTGCCTTTAAAAGTGGGCCAATATAACAAATAACTAGAACTGAGACTTCATTATTGAATCACCAACCAAAAAAAAAAAGGGTCATCTAATCCAGTCGTCCTCTTTATTTTAAAGATGAATATCCAAAATGAAACATGGCATAACTGGTTTTTGAAGCCAGGTCCTTGGGCTTCAAATTTCTCCCCCCACCATGTACAATATTCATTTGGTAAAAGCAATCTGTAACATCCACCCTACTTTTGACTATCAGAAAATATAAATTAAAATTGCTCATGGCCTTTTAAAGAGAATTTTATTTTGAGTGGTTCTTACAAAGATTGTTGCAATATGAAAGTCATTTGTTTGATAGAAATATCAAGCTGTCTTGTCAAACACACTGAAGTAACCCAAAAATATATTTCAGAGCTCACAGAGCTTAAAAAGAGCAAAGATTATATGCAACCAGACAAAACCTATTTCTGCATTTCCTGTTTCCTGCTCAGACTGTGTTGCTTACCACACTATATCTGTACATTTGAGGAAATGCAGGGATCATTTTGTTTGGAACCTTAGACACACCAGAACACACAGTATTTACAAAGAAACTTTTACAGATACATTAATTGAAAAGTTACCATCAAGAAATTGAATTTTTGAATCTCCCTTTCTTGCCAATTGTTTATCATAATGCAATGTGAATTACTGACTAAAGTCAGGACTCATTTAGTTGTCTTTGAATTCCCCATATACAGAACACTAAACAGGTATTCCAGAAACCATATTCTGTTAAACCATTAGCCAAGTGTCAAAATTCATTTAGTGAAATGTAAAATGTAACTGCTGCATAAAAAGTTAGGCTTCTGAAACATTAAAAACATCATTACATCCTTGTCTGCCTTTTACAGAAAGTACATTTGTCTAAGCTATTTCGATTCCTACAGATCACCTTAGTCAATGTTCTAAATGTACATTTACAAGGCAGAACAAGAAAACAGATTTGAATATGGTGGAAATTGCTAGTTAGGGAGAATGAGCACACTGCATTCCTGCTATAACAGCTTTCTCTCCTTCTGGCAAGGTAACAGGAATCACATACAAATGACAGTAGACCCTTTCCTTTTGTTTTACCTAAATAAAAGATAACTCAGGTTTGAATCCTCTTTAAAAAAAAAAGCTATATACATAAGAGACTAAATCTTCCTTCATCGTCGAACTGGAACCAGTAGTTGTGTTGCTGTCATGGAATCAGGGAAGAGGTTGTGATAAGTTGGAAGAGGTACATATGCAGCTGTAATCATTTTACCTATTGAAAGAAAAGAACTGTTAATGTTTCCATGTCCCTTCAACATATTAATTCTAAGAGATTAGAATAATTTTGAGTAGGACTTACCAGCAAACCATCTTCCATGCAATGCATTTACTGCAGCAATGGCTGCAGCAATTGAGGGGCACTTCACATACACGTTGCCCTGAAACCCAGAAAACCAATTATTGCTGATTGAAATTGTGTTTTGTACTTGGCTTTTTAAAGTCATTAAGCATTTTATTATGTGCAAGATGAGGTCTTATCCTATCCCATCACAGCAGGTAACTTGCTTTCCTACTACTGCACTTTTTTATTTGTCTATATTTTTTACAAATTGCATTTTTACATCATCGATTTTGTTTTCTCAGAAATTAAAAAAGCTAATTGAGCTTCAAAAACATAATTCCATTTCTATGAAAATGACATCACCAGTTAAAACATTCAGGAGAAACCTAGGATCCTAACAACCACCAGCAAGTGTGTTCTAAGTCATTTATAAAAGCAAAAGGGAGTCTTTGCTCTCTTGATCTCATAATCTAATGGTAAAGACAAAACATTTTACCACTATATACAATGGCAAACACATAATAAATTGGAATAATCAGTGGAAGAAAGGCACTACAATTAGAGAATGGGAAAGACTTTGCTTTAAGTAGAATTTTAGTTACGTCTATTAGGCAGGAGGCAGATAAGACAGAACAGGGCAAATAGGGGCCAATCTTTGAAAATGTCTCTTGGAATATTAACACTGAACTAGAATGCATATAGTTATTGTTTATACCATTCAGAACATACCTGAGCTGAATTTTTGTCAACATAAATATGGATGACTCCTCCATGTTTGTTACATTCTTCAATTACATCATCTTTAATCTCCGTATCCCAGCCAAGTTCATCTTCCCTGCAAAAGACAGAGACCAATATTATGATTTGTATGAATAAAAATAAGGCTGTCGATATGTCTAGATCCAGGATAAATAAATTTTCTCCCAAATAAGCCACTCCTTCTCATCACCCACAATATAGGGAAAACATTTACCAGTTAATCAGTAAAATGTTCAAAACCAAAACGTCAAAGCCAATTTCATAAGACTGACCACAGGGAAAGTGAAGTAGCAATTTAGAAATCCAGTTAAATGCTCTAGGACTATGACAAATGGAATATACCCCAAATTTCATGCTTTTAAGATTCATAAAAGATGTGATCTGAATGTTGAAAACAAGAGGAGTAACAAAATAGCAAAAAGCAAGGATGTTAAATTTACATATATTTTACAAAAATTCATAGCTTACGTTTGAGGGTTAAACATATTGGAAAGCTGGAAACACTGTGTTGCAAGAGGCTGAACAGAAGCAGCTGCAGCTAGAGCTGTAACTATGGAGAGAAAAGACAAAAGATTGCTTAGCAATCCAGAAAACTAATGCTCCAATCATCCACCAATTTTACAGCCTACTTTGTGACATTTTAATCCATTATCATATGTATTTGGGGGGGGAAATGATTCAATTTCTGAAATATATTTGTAGTTTTGCCCAGCATATGATACTTTCAATGAAATTCATTTTCAGAAGTGTTTGAAAACAAAAAAACCTAGACAAATAACAGAAAATTAAAGGGAAAACTTGGAGAAAGAATTGGGAAGCAATCCCTAAAAATAAAATTCACCACTAAATGGCATTTGTGGTGTGTAAGGGTAAAAGGTAAGGACTACATTGAATACTTGTAATAATCTAGTCTTTATAAAGTAAATTACTCAATTAAAAAAAAGGTTTACCATGGAAGATAATAAACATCCTTTACTACTGTAAAATCTCTTACCTCCTATTTGTACTGCCAACAAATTCTTTAAAGTTCCCCTCATAACAACCTGTCTGAAACCAACAATAGCCATCTAATTGTTTCTGTTCTTCCTGAATTTACATACCCACCCCAATCTTCATATTGCCAGCAGATTAAAACAAAAAAGCTCTCATCACTTTTCTAGGTTCAAAGTCCTTCTTGTACTGACTAAAGTGCAACACTGTTTTGACATTAAATGCACAGACTTGGATCTAGCACCATGGAATCTAAGATAGTTCTTAACTTTTTATGCGTCACAGACTTGTTGGGGTCAAGTCTTAAGAAATTTAGAAATCACCATGTTTTCAAATATATATAAAGTTAAAGACACATAGCAATACCAAAGAACTCCATATAATGAAACAAAATACTAAACTTAGTTCACAGATACCATGCTCTAGATCTTATCATACAATTCTTTTATAACTATCTTGAATTCTAAGAGATTTAGATACTCATTTCAAACTATCTAGTTAGCTTTTCAAGTTCCATTCCTCAGCTCACTCTTTCAGACAAAATGACTCTAGGCTTTTGAAATTCTACTTTTCTTAACAGCCCAATCAGTGAAGATTTCTTTCCCCAGTTCATAGACTGTTTTTCTCTTATGCTACTACATACTAAAGTATAAACTGTAATTAAGATCACGGGCTGGTTCTTAAGATAACTGACGCATTATATACAGCAGTAGTAACACCACATATTAGGCACTGAAGAAACCTGAACAAAAGAATTATTTCTAACTTAGAGGATGGAGTGAATGGTAGTCAACAATTTCTCTGTATATGTCTTAAAAACAGAATCATGAAAATTATGGCATCTGTCAAAGAAACAAGTGAAACCCAGTCTATTTCATTCATATCACATAAAATACAGCAAAGTAACTGAACTTCAGTTTTGGCAAAAAGCAGACTGAAGAAAAAAGCTGACTGGGGTGCATCTTCTGTTAGACCCAGGAATTCCTATGCAATTCACTATGTTTAGCCTCAAAGATGAGGTATACCTCATCTCAGTTGTACACTACTTGGAGGCTCACTGGAGTCAGAGCACAGCCTATCCTGAAGTCAAAGGGCTTTTCACCCACCAGGCCTTTAGATACTTGGAAAAAGGTTCCTGTAGGAGAGAGGGTAGAAGGACCACCATCAAAAAAAGGACCATTTATTCACCCAAAGCCATGGTACCCAGGCTGCCAGTCAAGATGATATTTAAAATTCCAAATTATTTACTAACAGTATAATTTTGACAAACTATTTTTTCAATGTAAAGAAAAGAAAAAATTGAAAACTTACCCTCACTTTGTTGGGAAAGTCTAGTCTGTAAATCTAAAAAAAGAAAAATAAAGACAACATTAATTAAATGCAAGACTAGCCAGGGAAAGTTATAGTAGGCATTGAAGAAAAATATTAACATATCCAAAAAGCAAAGTACATAAAAATCCTTTTTTGTCTATTAAACAAACCTTTTTTGTCTATTAAACTTTTTTTTATTTGCAAGGCAATGGGGTTAAGTGGCTTGCCCAAGGCCCCACGGCTAGGTATTAAGTGTCTAAGGTAGGATTTGAACTCAGGTCCTCCTGAGTCCAGGGCCGGTGCTCTATCCACTGCACCACCTAGCCACTCCTTGTCTCTTAAACATTGAGGGTTTTATATATTTGAATGTATAATACCATTTAGAATAGTTTAGGGTCACTACAATATTTTGAATCTCTTAATAATCGATCTTCATTCTCAGTGTTTTCTTTAACACTCCCCTAAACAAGAAAATCTCGGTTTTGGAGGGTAGATGGGCAGAAGGTTACAGGTGATATGGGGAAGGGTACCAAAAGAACCTAAATGAGCAGAAACTGGTACTTTATCTCTAACAATATTACCCCCCCCAAACAGATTCAAGTCATTTTTAAAAGTAATACTGTTGTCTTTTAAATACATTGTCTTCAAGGAATATCACTGATGACTTTCAGGGGGACCTTTTTTTTTTTTACCTTTACCCAGCCTATCTCTAATTAAGCTTGCCATGGCACTTACAGGTATTCTTAGCACAGGTGGTGACAGTCACTATAGAGATGGTTGCTGTATCCTGAGTAATCATAAATTAGTAGAAAGCAGAGATTATGACTAGGTACTTTGCTCAGCATCTAGAAAGTGCCACAAAAAGTAGACATCTGAATGTTGTCAAATGAGAATAAAATTTTCTCAATCTACTTTGAAGTTTTCTACTGGATAGTAAACAGTTGTCCTCAATCTACTCATTCAAGGGGAGAGCAAAGGGAAGGCAGGCCTATGTAACCCCCAGGAATACACATGTTGCCTTATGAAAAAGTATGTTTTTTCCCCTAAAAAAACACCAAACACTAAAAATCAGTCACCAAAAAAAATAAGTTAAAAAAAGTTTGTAGGAGCAGCTAGGTGGTGCAGTGGATAGAGCACTGGCCCTGGAGTCAGGAGTACCTGAGTTCAAATCCAGCCTCAGACACTTAATAATTACCTAGCTGTGTGGCCTTGGGTAAGTCACTTAACCCCATTGCCCTGCAAAACAAAAACAAAATTTAAAAAAGAAAAAGTTTGTCACCTGCCTAACATGAACTGCTGGCTCTAAAACAATAATTTGCTGCCATCTTCTCTACCAAAAAAAAAAAAATCTTCAAAAAAGAAATTCAAGTCTCTTAGAGGAAAAGTATATTTTATCTATTCATTTTTTCTAGCAACTACTGTATACTGAAAATGTTTTCAAATAGCACAAAAAAACACTATCTGTTACAGGGCCAATGTACTCAAAGGATGTTACCAGATGACCTCCAGTCCCTCTACCCAAGTGCAGATCATAGCCTTTTAACATTGTGACTGACTGATACTTTTATCCATGCCTTTAAACAAATCCTCAAGATTAGTTGAATTCTAACTAACATGTAGATAATAGTGTTATATCTTACTATACTATGCTAAAGATAGGCAAGGAATCATTTTAAATTAATTCAAAGGATTTAAAAAATGAAGTGGCATATTCTACTCAATGTTTCAAGTGTGGGGAACTTGTATGGGATAGTAGAAAAGAACATTAATGATATCCGGACTTAAAAATCACTTAATGGTTGGGTCTCAAGTTTCCTTAATTGTTAAAGGGGTTATGGTGTGGGGGGGAAGCATGACACACTACCATGACCCTCCAAGTTCCCTTTTCCAGCTCTCAATATATGATGATGAAACGTGGGCTGTTCAGAGAGTTTTCACTGAGTGCAAAAATTTGTAGCTAAAAGAACATACACAGAACTGATTAATGGATTTCACCTATCAAATCCTCTGCACCTCTTTGGCAGTAAGCTCTAGCCTGGGCTAATAGCTATTCCAACTTTAATCAATGATTTAGACAGAGATTTTTAGTTACTCCACTATTAAAAAGATCCTGCAGTAATAACCACCAAAATGTAGTTTATTTTAAAGTTTAAGGCACTTAGGTGGTACAATGGATAGAATCCAAGTCCTAGAATCAGGAGGAACCGAGGTCAAATGTGACTTCAGACACTAGCCACATGACCCTGGGCAAGTAACTAATCGCTCAATATATAAATGAATGATTGAATGAATACAGTCCATTCTATAACCTTATGTTAATAATAATGACACTTCTTTAGGGATCTGAGAGGTAGTTAAAAAGCATAGAAAAAAGACAGCAGGAAATTACAAGAAACCTAAAATCTATACAAATAGTGCTACAGTTGAATTAGAGGACTTTCAAGAATTGAAAAATTAGGTGAGATTTAATTCTTACCTGCTACAGCTCCAAATGCTAAAGATCCACTCATTTGGAGAGCCTGCTGTGCTGCTGGAGGAATCTGTAAACCTGTACCTGCAAAAGAAGCAAAAGGTAATAATTATATTAACACTGTAGCTCCTATTGCCTTATGATAAAACAAGTTGGTTTTTTTTTAGTTTTTTGCAAGGCAAATGGGGTTAAGTGGCTTGCCCAAGGTCACACAGCTACGTAATTATTAAGTGTCTGAGGTTGGATTTGAACTCAGGTACTCCTGACTCCAGGGACAGTGAGTGCTTTATCCACTACGCTACCTAGCAGCCCCAGGAAGCAAGTTTTTAAATGACAACTACAATTAGAAGATCCTTTCCATTACAGCAACTGCTTCTAAGTGAAAATCCAAAGGCAAATAACAATATCACTATGATAGTCCATTAAGTTATCACCATAAGCATATTTAAATGCCAATTTATGGTCTAGAGTCACTCATATCATATAGTTTGAAACAATCTATGCCATATATCCCCCTTACCATTAGGATAAGTTACAAATGTTAATCATTTTATAAGTCAGGTTTATGTTTTAGTTTCCTACAACAATGCCTAGAATATAGCAAGTGCCAGTAAGTGCCTGCTTACTGATAGGTGAAGTCCCTATTACATTTCATAAGGAACCTCCAATAAGAAAAAACTTCTAATACTCTTGTAGAACTCTGCAAGAAACTTACCTTCTGCTAGTCGTGCCATTAATTGGAGACGACCAGTTGTTCCCAAGTCAATACCAGTCCGTTCTAGCTCATCACTATCCAAAAATGAACTGGCACTGGAAGCATCAGTACGTTCAGTAACATGACCAACTTTCATAGGTCTGCCTGCTAATTCAAATCCATTCAGTTGTTCCAATGCCTTTTTGGCACATTCTGAATCTGAAAACTATAGAATTAAAGTTGTTTTGTAAATAAATCTGTGTATTTAAGTAGATCAAAGCATATATATATATATGATACTAGGAATTGCTAACTTTTTCTTTTGGAAAAGCATTTAAAATTATGATGTATGTCATAAGGGAAAATATTTTAAATGATCTCTGATCCCAAATTTTTATACTCTTTGAACTCCAGGAAGACTATGAGCACCACATCCTTTTGGAAAAAAGGAAACTCTGCAAAGGGATACAGCCCAATTCAGAATTCTCCACCACAGATGAGTCTCTTCCCACGTGAAGAGGATCAGGCCTCAATATAATAAAACCTACTGAGCCCCACTTCTTTCACAGGCATGCTTAAGGGGAAAAAGTATGCCAATCAAACATTTTATTAATTATCTTTCAACGTATTAAGCCAACTCATTAAAGGAAATCCTAACGAATACTTCCCCCTTAATCTGATTCTTTTTAAAAGGTGGTTTTCCACGCACTCAAATTCAATCTAACAAATATATATTAAATGCTTACTATTTGCGAGGTACTGTACTGAGGCTGGAACATACAGATCATGAAGCAGAGTAATATGAAATCAGGCTTAAAAGGCTGGTTGGAAAAATTAGGAGGCTATTATGATAGTTCCAAGAGAGGTGATGAGGACCTGACTAGAGTGGCGGCGGCTATGGGAGTGGAAAGAAAGGGAAAGCTGTGAAATGCTACAGAAATAGAATCAATTGAATTTGGCAACTTATTAGATATTGTGTTAAGGGACTGAGGGTTGGGGGATGGGTGGGGAGAGGGAAAAAGCATTAAGGATGACACTGAGGTTAGGAATCCAGGTGGCTGGTAGTACAATGAAACCATCAATAAGAAGTTTGGAAGAGGTGCTTGGAGGTGGGGGACTCTAAACAATGCTAAATGCTGTTGGAGCACGTTGAATTCAAGATACTAATGACAGATCCCAGTAGGAATATCTACCAGGAAGTTGGCAACATGAAACTAGGATTTTGATGAGATATTAGAAATGTATATATAGATTTGGGAGTCATCTACGTCAAAATAACTGAACCCATGGGACAGATGAGACCACCAAGGGAAACCGTGTAGAGATCACCATGAGAGTATACAAGTAAAATCTCCTTATATTCAACTCCACAAAACATCCAAATTCTTTTGTCGTATTGGAATTTTGTTAGAACTGAATCACATTTCTAGCCTGCAGGACCTAGAGAAAAAAAAAATGAGTTGACACCCAGCCTCAGTATATCTCAATGGTAAAAAAAGCAAACTGCAGTTTTAAGAATGGAATTTAACTGGGAAAGAGGAGTGTTGTCACACATACAAAACCACTCTTTCCTTCTGCCTAGCAGATCTTTTTCATCAGTGGATGAGTTAGGTAGATCATTGTTTCCTATGTTTTAGGAATTTGAGATAAGATTAAGTTATCACCAAGTAGAATCCCTATTTAACATATATACTTTTAATGACAATTAGTTTCAAAACTATTTCCCTGTCTCTAAAACAACCAATACCAAAAATGTTAGGGATAAACTAAATTTGTAAAATGATGGAGTATACATGAAATGTATTCACAAATTAAGGAAATATTACTCAATATATTTAAACAGAAATGCTGTTCTTTAGCTTATAAATAAAAGCACACTTATATGAATCCTGTAACACATTAAAACTGAGCCTAAATTTTTTCATTTGTAAATGATATATGTTGTTATAGAACAGTTCTCTAAGCTAATTTTCAATGAAAATCGTGTTATTCCCCCAAATTACAAAAAGATAAAAAATCCAAATTCACACATTTTATTGGGGGGGGGCAGTAGGAATAAAATTCATTAAAACATTTTGAAAAATTATCAACCTCGTTATAATTAATATGTTCAGTTATGTATAATGATACTTTTTAATTCAGGGTTCTGTAGGCAGACAACATTAAATATTTTCCCTGGCCATAGAGTAACTCCAAAAATAAAACTAATTGAGATAAATACATTCACTCAAAACCAGATTTTAATCCAGGAAAGCTGGATTGAATGTGTAATAAGGTTGATAGAAATAGGTAATTAAAGATCAAAACTGTAGGAAGAATGTTTAAAACCAGCAATCATGGATTTAGAGTAGGAAAGAGACCAGAGACAATTTGTTCAACAGTCATTTTACAGATGAAGAAAAGACCAAAAAGGTCACATTACTTAGTACAAGGCTACCCACATATTAAGAGGAATAGCCAGGATTCAAATCCAGATCCTGTTTCCAAATCCACCACTTTTTTTACACTGAATCAGAATAAAAGACCTTTATATATGAGGTTCTGAAGACCATCACATACTAGACTCCATGAGGCCAAGACCTAAACTATCCATTAACCTAAAATTAAACTCTATACACACTGAGCTTTTATATTCTGTGCAATCATTTCTATTCATTAAAATGCATCCCATATATATTCTCAAGTAGCAATTCAATTAGAACAAGCATGTATTTAAAGGTCTACTATCAACAAATCTACAAGAATTTACTAATGCTTATTATGTACAGGAGTTAAATATCAGTAAACAACACAAAGACAAATACAGCTTATACTTCTTTTACATGTTCTTAGAAACAAAATTATTTTCTAAAATTTCAACTTGAAAGATTTGACAAACTTATAGTAGTAAATATTCAGATGGGTTTTTTCTCCTGCAAATTAATCAATAATCAGACTTTTACTCTAATATAAGACATCAATTTTAGGAGCTGATATTGGTTAATACTAGAATAATCACAACTTACCGTAATAAAGCCATATCCCTTAGATCGACCAGTTTCACTATCCATCATCAGCTGAATGCTTTCAATCTGAAATTGGACCAGACAATTAATTATAATTTTCCCAGATGAAAATGTTACGGTGGTACAATGGATAGAGTGCCAGTCCTAGAGTCAGGCAGAGTTAAAATCCCATTTCAAGACATTAAAAAATTTACCTAGGGGGCGGCTAGGTGGTGCAGTGAATAGAGCACCGGCCTTGGAGTCAGGAGTACCTGGGTTCAAATCCGACCTCAGACACTTAATAATTACCTAGCCGTGTGGCCTTGGCAAGCCACTTAACCCCATTCATTGCCTTGAAAAATCTAAAAAAAAAAAAAAAAAAATTTACCTAGCTTTATAATCTTGGGCAAATCACTTAAGCTCTTTATTGCCTTGCAAAAACAAACCAAAAAAACCCCTCCAAAACCTCTGTAAAAAACTTCTAAAACTATTTTTTTAATACACCCATATTTTAAACCAAAGTTTAGATATTCTATTAGTCAGATTTTTCTATTGCCTTACTAACCAGATTTTTATCTTTTAAAAGATTATTCAAGTTTTTCTGATAAAGAAATCATTTCTCAAATACACAGGGGAACTGACCCGGATTTATAAAGAACCATTCTCCAATTGATGAGTGCTCAAAGGATATGAATAGACAGTTTTCAGAAGGAAAAAGAGCTATTAAGTGATAAAAAAAATCCCCTGTAAATAAATTAAAACTGTTATAAATGAAGGAATTATTTCAGAAAAAAAATTGGCAATACCTATATGAACTGATGCAAAATAAAGTGAACAGATCCAGGAGAATGTTGTATACATGAAAGTAATATTCTAATGCTGTTCAATTGTGAAAGACATAGCTACTCTGATGAAGACAATTCTGGGGGCAGCTAGGTGGTTCAGTGGATAGAGCACCAGCCTTGGAGTCAGGAGTACCTAAGTTCAAAATGGCCTCAGCCATTTAACCCCATTGCCTTGCAAAAACCTAAACAGGCAAGTCCCAAAGGACTCAAGATGAAAACCACATAACAGAGAGAACTGATAAAACTTTTGAGTGCAGAGTGAAGCTAATTTTCCCTACTTTTTATTTTTCTTGTCCTGCCCCTCCCTTTGCAATCCAGCTACTAATAAAAATTTTTTCATGGCTTTGAATGAATAATAGTTATTATCATCGCTTGCTTTCTTGAAGGGTGCTAGAGGAAGTGAATTTGGAACTCAAAATAACAAAAAGTTACGACCACCCAGGGACAAAGCCATAATTTTTCAGTTTGGTGAGACCATTAACATTTCAACCTACATTATTATAGTAAATACACATCAGATCTTTGAAGAAAAGGTTTCAAAGGGTATACAGTAGAAGGACTATAAATTTGAAAAATGACTCACCCTGCCAAAAGGTTCAAAGATTCCACGAAGCATATCTTCAGTTATGTTAAAATGTAATGATCCTACATAAAGCCTCATGGGTCCAGCACTTCCTTTCTGTAGATTATTTGCCATTGCTGCAGCTCTATTCTTTTCTGCCTACATAACAAAAGAAAACTGATAATTAACAATTATAGAAAAATACAGCAAAACTGAAAATTATGGAATGTATTTCAAGTTAAGAAAATTCCAAAAACGTTAAGTGTTTTCTCTTGTTCATTTATCTAAATTTTATTTAGATAAAAGCTTATATGACCTAATTTGATCATTAATAAATTTCCAAACTTAAGCAGAAAATGTTGAATACACTCCTACTACCACGCCCTTAAGAACAAGTTAAGCTAAATTTACATCAAGGAGGGAATTTAAAGAACTTAGGCAAAGTGCTTCACACCCTACATGTTTATTACCTTCCCTATATTCTCTTCCCTAAACCATCATCCAAAAAGAACCTTCTAAGATAAAACTTTCAATTTTCAATTACTTTGCCATGGATAATCTCAAAATAGTAGGCAAAAAAGTCACTTATACATATTTTTATGAAATAGGCTTAGTTCATTGTATTTAAAGCAGCAATTAGCAACTTAACCAGATTGACTTTTTTTTCCAATAAAAAAGAGACAATAAAACTACCAGTGTTGTTAAATAAACTGTGTAGAAAGTAAAGTATAGGGGGCAGCTAGGAGGCTCAGTGGATAGAGCACCAGCCCTGAAGTCAGGAGTACCTGAGTTCAAATCTGGCCTCAGACACTTAATAATTACCTAGCTGTGTGGCCTTGGGCAAGCCACTTTAACCTCATTTGCCTTACAAAATCCTAAATAATAATAACAATAATAATAGTTATTGGACTACTTGAAAGTCATGATAAAAAAAAAGAAATCAGAAAGTAAAGTATAATAGTATTAAAATCTATACGAAATGCCAATTCCAGAATCAAGATTTGGCAATTAAAAAACAAAAACTAATTATATATTGTATTTGATGGATGAATTCTTAGTTAAGCTAACAAATGACATTAAATATATAATCCTACAAAGGTAAAGTAAAAACGAAAAACTGTGAATGGACCATAGCAAGATTAAAATGGAATTAACTTTCCCAATAAAAATTCCCTAATGAGGAAAAAAATCAAATTACCTGCGAGGCTTGTACAATGATGGGTACTCCTAAGACACGCTGGCCAGTTAATCCTATTGCTAGAGGCACTGAGCTAACATCAACAAACTCTACATAAGCAATTCCTTTGGATCTTCTGGAATTTCTATCAGAAATCATTCTTACATCACGGACCTAAAAACAAAGAAAAGCTTTTTTTAAAAAAAATTATAACAGTAGAATTACTAATTCTGTACTTTTACATTGCAAAGAGAAAGGCATTTCATTTTCTATCTGAAATTACTACTTTAGGGGCAGCTAGGTGGCACAGTGGATAGAGCACCAGCCCTGGAGTCAGGAATATCTGGGTTCAAATCTGGTCTCAGACACTTAATAATTACCTAGCCGTGTAGCCTTGGGCAAGCCACTTAAGCCCATTGCCTAGCAAAAACCTTTAAAAAAAAAAAGAAGATAAAGTCACTGTTTGTGCCCCATAGAGAGAATAGGTCCAAGAGTATATAGTCAAAGGTCAGCACCAGCCTGTCAATTGCAAGTGTTGCTACCTCAACTTAACCCCATTTGCCTTGCAAAAAACCCCACAAAAAACCCCTAAAATACTACTTTAGTGATTTGCCAATAGCCCCAGTTTATTTTAATTGGAATAAATTTTAAAAAAGTTAACTGGTAAGGATGAATAAGAAAGTAGTAAGGTCCTAACTGTTCTGTACCTGAACTCAAAATAATCAATCAGTTCTTCCTAATTCTATAATAGTTTTCTTGAATGTAGGGTTTTTTAAAAGTCCAGTTTTTGGCTGAGCAAACCTATGAAACCCTTCTTACACATATTTAAAATGTTAAGAATCCTCAGTTTTAAAAGCATAAGGAAAGTCAAATTGTTTCCTAAATTTTTGTTTACAATCTTAGTTTTTTCAATCACAAACAAAAATTGCATTCATAACTTAAAAAAATGTCTCCAACCAAAGCTTCTTTTCCAAACCTTTCAATGAAGCCAGGTGGTAAAATTTCAAATTTCTCATTTTACATCTTAAAAAACTCAAAACTCAGCCAAGGACTTAAAATTACTCGCTTCAAGTCACAAAAGAATAATAAATAGTAGTTAGAATCTGAACCGAAACAAAGACCTTAAATGCTGTGTTCCTTCTACTATAAATTTTGACAAGTGAATATGGTCTTCAACCACAATGAAATAACTTTGATATGCTGAACATTACACATTAAAAAGTTTCTTCTGAAAATTAACTAAAATATTTTCTTCCATCTTATTCTCTTCCTTTTCCCCTACCCCATCCCATTTTCTACCTTATATACTTTTTCTTGCTATTACCTATTTATCTGTAATAAGATAAATTACCTTTCCTACAGTAGAAAAAAACTCTTCCAAATCTCTTGGTCTAATTCTTGCGGCCAGCTGCATGCAGAATACAGTCCTAGCATCTCTCTCCTCAGGAGTAAGGTTGTCAATAGGTTCCCTGAAGAAAAAACACTAAGTTATACTTGTTAAATTCTAATTACAAACTTAATAGAATTTTAGAATGTGCAGGAAAAGACTTAAGATAACAGTCTAATTCACTCAATTTACAAAAGTCAGCTGAAGTGATGAATTAATTTGTCCCAATTAGTAGGAAAATCAAGACTATAATTCAACTTCTTAACCCAATACTCTTTCCACTATATTACACTGCCTATTTCAGAATAATCTGAGAATTAAGTTCTTTATACCTAAAAGTATCTCCAAATAGATAATAGCTGTATAAATCAAAGTCCCTGATAAAAAAAAAATCTAGCCAAGTAATTAATTTATCACCACCTAGGGAGCAGTTTTTACACCTATAATACTACCTAAGTGAGAGTCACCCCAGGGACCCTTCCCTAATACTTTCAATATAGATTGCAAGCTTGTCAAAATATTTCAAGTATATTTGGTGGTTGAAGTATTCAATGAAAACTCTTAGGTTTCAGTTGTTAAGTTATAGTAGAGCTCAAGGTTACTTCTATTACATTTCACTAAACTGACAATACAACCACTTTTTGAAAATGGGAAGGCCTCAATCTTTGTCACTAAAGTTCTTTGAAGAATAAGAAACATCAGATGGGATAGGAGAAGCTTTACAGAAACCTCTTCATGGTCCTATGCCCAAATATGCTTCCTACTGCCCAAAGAACCTAAGCAAAACAAAATAACTCCTCTTTCAAGAACTAAGAAATATATTCTGACATGAATTAACAACTGTCATCGACAGAAATGATGTTTAGGAACTAATTAAGGGTTCCTCTATACTAACAGTAAATCTTCTTCAAGGACAGAAGCATTGAGACATCAATAAAACAAGTTTGAAAATTATACTACTCTTTTTAGACGGTTGTAAATACCAAGCTGAAAAAGAGCATATAATCTGCTTAAATGGAAAGAAAAGTAAAATACTCAAAGAAGGGGGAGAAATATTTGAAAATAAGACTGAGTTAATGACAAATGAAAAGGCTAAAAATTTAGTTCCTGTATGCTTCTTTGAAAGTTAGCAACTAAATGCACTTTTATGACTAGAAGGGCCAACAAAATACCAGGCATCATCAAGAATCAACTGGAAACAAAGAAAAAACACGAATGCCTGACCTTTTATAAAAATCAAGTGTCTCTGTCCAGCATCTACTCCTGAAATCACCATTTTTTTAAGTGCATAAATTCAATCCTTATGATTCCATCTCAAACAAGATTAAAAAATGGCAGTTGGAAAAGATTCAGAGAATAACTAACACGATACAGGAATCAAGAGAAATTTTTTTTTATATAATAAATATAACTAAACTAAGACCGTGATGGGGATATGTTAGGATAAACGCTTTTCTGGTTCCAGAACTCTAAAATATACATTTAAATTGTAATCTAGTTATATACAAAGTAGTTCAAAATAAAGTACTATTTTGCATAATGTGCAAAATTTCTGTAACTTATTATCACAAGTCACAGTGTGACTATAAATCCCGAATAAGGGCATGGACAAATTAATGGATAATTGTGTAAAATATTTCTCAGTGAAGGAAAGAAAATTATGTAATTAATTTTCTTCAGAGAGGAAGAATATGGGGGAAGAGAATATAATCTTAACTTTCTGAGGATATCATGGACGGACAGAACACTAGATTGGATGGACAGTTGGTCTGATGAAGTCTGATACTTCTTATTTTACAGCAGCAAAGAGTCATTTTTGGAAAAATATCAAATCTGGGAAAACAAATGAGTGGTCTGACTATCTCTTGTGTCATTAAGCTAGATGCATCAAGAAATTTTAAATTAAATCATTTTCACAATATTGAATTAACACATACCAATAGCAGTGCTATTGTTATGGGACTTTTAAGTTCTCTAAAAGGAGTTCTTTTAAGATACACCATTAGCTCGGTATATTTTGGCCCTTTTTAGTTGCAGTTATTATTTATAACCGGAAAAATAAAAGCTGTCAAAGACTTGCTGGGAATTTCAGACATATTAGCAAATAAATATGGGCTATATAAAACAGTAAACTTGCAAAAACAGCAAGGTATTTATTATATATAAAACCAAATTATTAAACATAAGTTTTTCAGTAGCATAAATTGACTAAGTTTTAAGTAAAGCTGAAAGCTTGTGAGAAGATAAGAAATAGGGACAACAGCTACCTCACAGGGCTCTTGTCTTTTCTGAATGGACTTTTGCTTCTTGAGCGGCGTCTGCTGTAAAGTTAAAAGTTTCAGAAGTTACCCAAACAAGAACACCACACTAATTACTTGAAAAAAATTTTAAAACAATTCATAAGTATGTTAGAAACCTTAATTTGATGCTATGAGGTAACCCAATCTTTCCACGGATGGCACTGTTAAATTTTGGACCGGAGCTATAAAGAAAAACACAAAGTTAAGCAACTTTTAAGTTGAAAGTTTAATACAGTTAATCACAAAACCCAGAAATTTTCTTCCAGAAAGGTTGCCTTCTATCCCTAGTTATCAGAAGTAAAATTCTTAAATTAGCCCAGAAATCTCTGCAATATTAGGTTTTTCAATCTTTTTGTAAAGGATACCCTTTGGTAGTCATGAAAACTATGGACCCCTCCCTCACGTTTTAAAATGTATAAAAATTACTTAGGAAACCAATCCTCTTGAAATAGTTATTAAAAACAAGTTCACAGATCCAGGTTAAGAACCTTTGCTCCAAGAGATAATTTCTAGTATTCTATGACACAAAATAAGTGCAAAGATAACCAGCTTTATTAAGAAGGAAATATTCTGTGTATTGCTTTCGTAAATCCAAGTTTGAGAGAATTTCCAACACCTGGTAGAGGCAGTTTCGTAGAGTTTACTTTGTACTTTTATTTTCTGGATAGCAGTTTGGATTCATTGAATTTTTTTAAAAATTCATCTTTATCTTGAGAGAATAATTGACGTGGTAGTTTAAGCTGATGCTAGCATAAAAGTAACTTTGTTAAAAATTAAGTCCCTAATTCATGGAAGTTTCAGTTATAAATGGTGTATGTTTAAAAGATTATAATATCCTTAAAATTAGCTAAGGAATAATAACCTGTTTTTCACTGGGGATGGGTGAGTGGGGTAGTGGATCCCAATCCATAAAGTTCCATTATTGTCCTTTCTACTTTAATAGAATACTGTCTATGAAAAATAAGTTACACAATCAAGATGGCTAAATCTCAGGTGGTAGTTTTGTTCTGCAGATTTTTCAATTCCTCCGCAATGTTCACTCACTAAAATATAAAGCAAAATGAAGCAAATTTGCAATGTTTCAATTTTAGTGTCTGTCCTATTATTTTAGTGTGCTCTCCTGTCTTACATGAATTTGTTACAATAGTAGGAAAACAATGGTAACAATTTTTTGAACATGTATTTGAAGTAAAAATATTAAAACATATCATTAAACAGCAGCACTATTACATTGCACAAAAGTTTATTCCACCTCTTATCATTTTTTGCTCTTTGAAAATCACTAAATAAACCAGTAAGTTAAAAAGGCATATATTGGTAGGACCTCGTTTCTATCACACCAATAACAGTGCCTTTCAAGAGTAGGGTATGCAGTAGTTAACTTTTCAGCTCATAGCTATTTTTATAGAATTTACTGGAACCCAAAGACACCAATCCTAAATTCTATAAAGACTTAAAACAGAAACCCAGAGGTATTGTCTTACAAGGAGGAGTCAGAGTTAATTTAGAGAGAGTAAGGGCTAGATGATATGATGTTCAACCTTCTATTAAGAGTTACATAATATATACTATTACTATTGTGGAAATTCCTTAAGATTCAGTCATTTAGTTTTTACATATTTTGACTGAAACATTTCTATTCTAGTATATTGAAAATTCATCAGTTAAATCATTTTTAAAAATATTGACCATTCTGTTACCAAACAACTTCTTTGTCTTTAAACTTCTGGTCCAGTTCCTCTTTGTTAACATATCAGATATGGTGTTATATTCTAATTGCCATTTCATTTATCAGTTAGCCCTTACAGTAAGAAATAGTTCATTCAATCCATGTGTAGAAAAAGGGGGAGAAAAGTACCCTAAAAGGGTCAAGCTAGGTGGCACAGTGGATAGCACCTGCCCTGGAGTCAGAAGACCTGAGTTCAAATCCCACCTCAATTACCTAGCTGTGTGAACTTGGCAAAGTCACTTAACCTTTGCAAAAAAAAAAAATTAACCCCCCCACAGATTTCTATTAATTAACTTAACTAGGTACATCAGAAATAGTACTTAAAGAGTACACTGTCAAAAGATTACCCCATTATGTAAAGAAATAATGCTAAAATTTTTAATATTTTTTTTAAGAGGGATGGAAAGGACTAGATCTACTTTGCTCTTGCTCAATCTAGAAGTTGAATGACAAGTCATAGACCCTTTCCCACTACTGAATGGTACAGGATCTTTTTACTTAATTTCTGATATAGACTGGCTTGTCCCTTTTTAGGCAGTGTAGTTAGTACCTTTCTGGAGATTCATAATATTGATGCTAGACTTAACTTAGTTTCTATGGCAAACTAGAACTCCCAACTTCAAGTGATCCACCAACCTCACCCAGCCTCCCTGGAATCAGGGATTGTAGATATAAATCATCATACCTAGATAATTTTCTAGTTTTTCATCTCACTTTTATACCTTTTGAATGCTATTAACCCTATTTTACCTTGTAAGAACGCTAGTATCCCTTCTTCTCAACAAGAATTTACACCAACTAAAGATTCATTCAAGAAGAACACAACACTAGACTATATAAGATTAAAGTGGATTACATACTAGGGACTTCGATAGCGGCCTCTGAATCGGCGTTCTCTACTTCTAGAACGACTTCGTCTTCGTTCTTTGCTTCGGCTCCGTTTCCGTTCACGGCTTTTGCTCTTTTTTCTTTCCCGATCTCTGCTTCGTTTCCGTTCCTTACTTTTACTCCTCTTTCGGTCATGACTCCGACTTCTACTCTTGCTTTTTTTTCTCCTGTAAAGAAAAGATTACATTTATTTTGCAAATTTAATATAAAGTCTTTATTTCCCGCACTTTGGCATTGCTTATTTTACTTTTATCATTTCATAAAATTTGCTATAAGGCATTATACATAACAAGACACTTAATAAACCATAAAAAAAATCTTCACAGATAGAATGAACATTCTTTCCAAAGACTACTACTACTACCTGCTGTTACAAAATAGAAGCAACAATAGCTAACACTAATAACCTCTTATGATCCTAATTCTTAAAGTAGTTGCTAATGGAACTTCCTACACCAATGACAAAAGAATTGAGATGGTTATGAGGTCCTCCACTGACTGAGATAAAACTAAGTAGCAAGGGAAATCAAGTTTTCTCCAAATCTGTAATTGGCATGATCAACTCATATTCTAAGCCAGATTCAAAAGTGAATTTATCTAATCAAATTGAGACCAGCTTATATATACAACTAGTGAACTTGACTTACTGTATACCAAGAAATACATTATCAAAATTAGTTAAGAGTTGAGAATGCACTTTAACGACCATCAATAGTTATACAAAAAATTCCCACTAAATAATGCCCCTATATTTAATTGTCTGTTCTTTAAGTTAGAGAAAGTTCATATTTAAATTTTCATGTTGATTTGAGCAACTTACAAAGAACTACGTCATTATCTAAATTATGATATTCCCAATTTTATGCACTTAGTTAATACACATCAGGATGCATACTGAATTTAATTAAATGTTCTCTTGTGTTTCCATCTTGGATGACAAAGACAAGAAATTAATAAATTCAGTTAGTTGGCCTGATAGGCAATCAAAAACTACGATCCAATTTTAAGTACATTTTCATGAAGCATAGTAATATTAACAAAACTAAAAATGGCAAGTTAATCATACATTGCCCCTTTCCTACTGTACTCCCACAGGCACAACCCAGTTAATTTACAGAATAAAAGCATTTGTATTCCTCCCCAACCCACCACAAGTTAAATGCCTAAAAGATATCCTTTCAACATCATTTTATTAAGAAAAAGATTTTTACCCCTCTAAAGAAAGTCAATTTGCATTGCCTAAAGTACAGGCATTTACTATTAGTGATATATTCCAGGCCCTTGTGTTATTTTGAAATGTAAACAATTTTAGTCAAGATGAATTTTAAATGTAAAAAAAGTAGCATAGGAGCAATTACGATCTGCCTCAGAGATCCTGGAAGCAGGTCATCTGGGAATGCATTGAAAATAGAAAACGAAGACACCCACCTTCTGGAATCTTGAAACCCACACTCCAATCACAAGGAGATGTAGAGCTTTCCAAGGAGGCAGAAACTTTGTCTAAAATTTCAAGATAATCCACCTGACTGTCAGAAATTTATATGCTAGTAGCAAATGTCAGAAAATTAGGCTACACTCATTATATATATATAGACGTCATCATAGTAATGCCCAAAATGGCAACAGATAACATTCCAACTTTGTTGTCTGGAAAACCTGACACCGAACCATACAGGTTGCTTAATGGTTTGAGTCAGAATCAAAAACTAGTTTTACTCAACAGGTAGGGCTGTTAACTAAAAATAAGTAAAAGCCATGCCCTACAAATACCATTTAGGTTTAGATTAGATTAAAGCATCTGCTCACTGATGGCCATTAAATAGCAAAATAATGGACACCCTTCTTTATTTGTCATTGGCTTGAAGACCAATTTAAAGCAAGGGTTATTACACCTTCAACAGCTGCTTCCAAAGGTTCTAGTCCTAAGCAGCTCTAGTCAGGTAAAATATTGCATGACTATAATAGTAACATGCTATATCAATAATTAGACAATAGAATTATTTGAATAAAAGCTTAAGTATTTTAGGAAAGATCTTGATATGCCTAAATCCAAAACAATGCTAAAATTTTATTTAAATTCTGTACAATCTTTTGAAGTGGGCCACTTGCTGAATTAGGTCTATGATGAATAATTCTGTCATTGTCACGTCAAAACCTGTACTTGAATTTGCTTTATTTCATATATAAAGAAACTTCAATTTTAAATGTAATGATATATTGGTATCTGAAGTCACTCTAAGTATGAGAACCATTGTTTCAAATTTTATACCAAGGGAGCCAAAATATTCCATTTCAGTTAGCTTCATCTTTGAACCCACCCTTTAATATCAAATATCATTTATCTAATGTCTGCATGTGCATAGTATACCAAATTGACTCTATTGGCTATAAATGCTCAAAACCATACCATTCCTTCAGCTCAACAAAATATATTGACTTAAAGGTATTCTATGAGATTCATGGCTCTACATTTTATATGACCTTAAAAGGAGGATTTAAAAAACCTTTTCTCATTTAATATTGCTTCTATTGAATATAAGTTCTTTGAAGGTGGAAATTTAGTTGGCTTTTTATCTTTCTATTTTGTACAGACATTAGGTACTGAAATTTTTTTAAAACTGCTTTTGTTTTTGGGGTTTTTTTTAGGTTTTTGCAAGGCAAATGGGGTTAAGTGGCTTGCCCAAGGCCACACGACTAGGTAATTATTAAGTGTCTTCGACTGGATTTGAACCCAGGTACTCCTGACTCCAAGGCCAGTGCTCTATCCACTACGCCACCTAGCCGCCCCTAAAACTGCTTTTGATAAATTCAGAGTTGTTCTTCAGAGAGCGAATTAAATCATATTCATTTAAACCCCAAAAGCTGCACATAGCTTTTTATTCCCAGTGATAGTACTGGCATCAACTTTGGTCAAAAAGGTCCAATTTTGATTGCCTCACAATCAATAATTCAATGTCTTGATATAAAATATGCATTTTATAGTATAAATGCTTTCCCAAAGAGAGGGAAAAGAAACAAGTATAGATGGTCAAAAGTTATTATCTGAACAAGACTGGAATATACACAGACTATCTGGAATAACAGGCAAGTTGCTTTTATACAAAATATACCCCAAGAAAGCAAATAATTTGAGTAATATCTTCTTTCTCTCGTCTTTTATTTAGAATTAAGTGAGCTTCCTTGGTTTCTTATTTGCAAGCTTTTATAGTAGGGGTAGCAAAGTCAGAACAATGAATTCCTGCGATTAGTCATCCATAATGATTATCTCTATCAGAAACCTTTAATACCATATAATTTTACTACAGAAACATTTTTTAAACCTTTAAAGAAATAATCCTACCCCACCTTGTTTCTCATTTAAAAACACCCCATATTAAAGGAAGTATACAAGCTTAGAAGGTTTTTTTTTCTGTTCTCCAGGATACATGGAGCCACTTTAAAAATAACAGTTCTACCACTTCCATTTATTCATCTGAGTCAGGGTGCAAAACAATCCTAACGTGTATGACTAACTTTAGGATAAAGATGAAAACAAGTTTTACATCTAAATCCAAAGAGATGCCAGTAACAAGGAACACTTGGTGACACTGGGAATGTATGAAAACATCCACTTTTTTAAAAGAATTACTGCACACAACCAAAGAGAATGATTTCTTCATATCCATTTAGGATGTAGGCTGCTTTGCCCTCTCTGACACATGATATTCAGGCACAAATTATTCCAAGTTTTCTCATTTGATTACACTCAGATGCTTCTGCAATTACTGAAATTGCAATTATCAGGAGGTGCTGTATAAAACCCATGTGGGACCTTCTCCAAAACAGCTGTTGCTTCTGAGTACATAATTCATATTAAGCTAAAGGTAGTAAAATCCCACAAATAAATTGTCTCTTCCTTAAGGTCTCCTTGTAAGAACTGCTTCCTGGTATCCCCAGATGAAATTATATAATTAAAGGCAAGATATTCTCTTGTAATTTACTTTCATCTAATTTTCAACAGGGATTGTAATAGGTTTTGGGCATTATACAAAAAATGGAATTTTCTGGTGTAGTATATCCTGATAATAATCATCTATTTCATTAATCAATTAACACATGTTATCTATTTTATGGAAATTATATCTACCTACCTAACAGAGTTGTTGTAAGGATGCATGAGGTAGTGTATAATGAAGAACTTTGAGCTCTTAGGAGGAAAAGAGCCAGAAAAAGAACCAAATAAGTATTTATAATCATTTTTGCAATTTGTAGTATATGCGTCATGAATACAACAAAAATGTTTCAATATGACACATTTCAAATACCACCTGAAAACATACATTTAATGCTGATATAGGACTTCTAAGATCACAGGCATTTGAGCTGGAGGAAACCCGTGAGAAATTATTTTCTACAAGCTCCTTTAAACTGGTCAGGCTACCCAGTTTCTAATTGGAAGGGTGTGTGTCTACGTATACTTATTATTTCGAGTTCTTCACACACCCACAGTAACAAGATGCTTTAGATGAAGAGACATAACTTGAAGGAGAAAATACATTAAAAATTTGTGTTGTGATTACAAAAGGGAGTTGAGCATCTTTAAATTATTTTTGGCTTCCATAGATAATATTATGTGTAAGAATTCAGGAAACTAAATTCTTTCAGTGCCCTAGTTTCTCCCTTTAGGTTCTTATAGCACATTTTGCTGTTCTATAAGGCTCAGAAAGATGATGTTGTAAAGATACGTAACACAAGGGCAATAAAACGTTTGGGGAAAAATATTTATAAAGACCACCAAGTAGTGAAATTTCCAAAAGCTGCCTATTAACTTTGATTAGCAACAAAATACAAATTAGGTCAAGTTCTAAAATAGGCAGAAATAAAAAGATCCAGAAGGAAAAATTCACTAAGGCTTCAAGCAGATAAAAGACATGCCATTGCTAAGTTCTTGACTATTATCTTTAGATTCCATTCTTTAAATAACCAAGTTTATCCCCCCTGAATCCCCTCCAGAAACTTACTTCTTGCTACGCTCTTCATGGCCATTAGCACTGCTCAACTTGTTCTCATCCTAAGCAGGGTTGATAGAAGAACATCATGAGGACGAAGTGGAAACATTTCAAGTTGTCAAAGGGTAAAGGGAACAGGAATAAAAAAATACAAAACAATTTAAAAACTAATTACTTATTTATAGTTTAATTTGGAAAGCTATAAAAAAAATTTAGATGGGTATGTTTAACCACTTTGCTGTTTACATTTTAGGCATACAATAAAATTCAAGAATTATGCTGTCCATATGAAACAATTTAAACTTTCGGTATCTTTTACATAGTTTAGATAATACATTATCCTATGGATTTATACTGTTGAAGTGGTTAAATATAATTTCTATAAAACAAAAAACTCATTGTTTAAAGTTTTATTTCATGTACTATGTGTCCCTTTTCATCAGTACCACGGCTATATTTCTGCCTAAGCCCCAAGTGGCCATGCTAGCAGCCAGCCACTATCGATTTCCTGTGACCGATGCCATTCCTGAGATCTTCGCCCATTTTCGTTGGAGGGTTGGGACTGTAAGAGCTTGATGCCACCTCTGTCACACATCTCGCCCTGAAGCAAACAGGGATTCACACTGCTTTAGTAATGTTGACTCCCAAGAACCCAAGAAAGTCATTAATAATCCACCAGTCCAGCCTAAACATTCCCTATTTCCATACCTGTTTTACATGGAAAAATATCCATGTTAAACTACTGGTAGCACAAAAATCTTAACATTTTACATTAAGAAAGTAGCTCTTTCAAGACTCTATGTTATTACTTAAAACTAAGTATACAGTGTTTATAGCTAATAAGTACTCATCCACAATTGGTACCACATGGTCGAGCTACACACTCCAAAACAAAATAATGTTTTTATTTTTAAAAAAATCACACCAGTTTTATTTTAATTGTTTAACCAGTTGTACTAAGAATATAACTGCTAACTTACAAAATCTACAGGTTTGTGAAACCAGTGATAAATGCATGCATATAGTTAACACTTCCACCACCATCGGGTGAAAGAATGAAAAGACAGTTTACTTTTGCTGCCATAGAGAAATGGGTCAAAAACTAACTACTCTATACCATTCAAAACAGTTTTTAAAAAGTTGTGTGAAATATTATAGCAGGTCCTAATTAAAAGTTATTAAAAAGTGAGGAACAGTACAAGTTTTCAAATAACACTGCACTGTGATACTGCCTCTTTAATTTGCTAAGAAATTTCTATTCAGGGATCCAAGAATTTATCATGTGCTTTTAACTTAGTAGCTGATTGTAACCTGACCTGTTTTTCATATTTTGCTATCACCAGTCATCTACACCAAAAAAATAAGATAAAAATACAAATCTCACTCATTACTTGAGTTGAGAAAACTTTCCTCATTAACAGATTTACTTGCCACAGACTGGTAATGAGATTATTCTTGGACCCCTGCTATTTTCCCAAACCACTGCATTCACCTTCTTGCTATACCAAACTGGAGCTGGTAATTCTTAGTTGAGTCATTTTACCTAGGGGACCACGGTACAGCGATAAGTCACTCAATTACTACCTTATGATTGACAGTTCACACTGGAATCAAAGGTGAATTCATGGGAGTAGAGGTGAGATATCGTTAGGCAAGTCTACAAAGAGAGATAGATGGGCATTTATTCATCACGCTGAAGTGAAACTACTGCACAATATTATTACATCAATAGCATATATTTACTTTGTAAGTTACATGTAATGAATCGCTGATAAGATAAATCATGAGGGCTCCGGGGATGTTAGTTTACATTTCAGCAGTAGTTTCATGAATAATGCTAAATTAAGGAATATGTCAAACCTCACCGACATGTTTTTTCTCACCTTCTTATAGGGAGCCTCAAGCATTGCTTCTATATCAATATCGTCTGCCATTCTTTCAGAACACCTATAAAAAAAGCAAGGGCGATTTCATTAAGCCTGCATTTCGCTCCGTTATGAAGCTGTGGAAATACTTCTTTCCCAACATCAAAAGTATCCTCAAGTTGTTTAGAAACCCAGTTACTTAACAACGCACTTTAAATGCCGGGCAGCCGGAAGCCTCGGTCCGGGGCAGGGGCGGCCGGCCTGGCATGTCATAGATGCCCGGGTGGGGGTGGGGTGGGCGGCCTACCTCACACTAGCCGGCCTACCTCACACAGGCCGCGGGCACCCACAAGTGGCTCGCCCGCTCTCCGCGGGGCGCCCGGGGCCGGCCCTCGCCGCCTTCCCTATTAGGGGCCGAGCCAGCCCCCTCCCGAGGGCGAGGGGCCCTGCCGGGCCCGCGCTCGCCCCGCGCCATGTTGAGAGGTCACGGCTCCCCCGGGCGCCCGAGTCTAGGCCTCGGGGGTCCGAGCCGGGGGGGGGGGGGGCTGGCGTGCAGCCCCCCGGAACGGAACTCCTGGCCGACCTGACTTGGCCGTGGGAGCCGCCCCTCCCCCTCCCCTCCGCGGCCACCCCGGCGGCGCGGCCGGACGGAGCCCGAGTCCCCCCCGGGCGGGGCCGGACCCACGCACGGAGGCAGAAGGGGTCGGCGAAAGGCGGAGTGACGCGAGCTCCCGCCGAGGCCTCTTACCTGTGCGGGCTCTCGAGCGAGTGTGGTGCTCGCGTCTCCGGGAGGCGCCGCCGCCGAGGGGGCGCCGGGGCTACTGTTAAGCCGCTGCGGCCTGGGCCCAGGCCGCGGTCCGTCCCGCCCGCCCGGCCCGAGTTTCGGGCGCCGTGGGCGGCAGGGCCGGAGCGGATCTAAAAGAGAATAATGGGATTAGAAGAGCCCGCGCGGGTGAAGCAGGGCGGCGGCTGCGGCAAATCGGTAGCCAACCGTGCGACAGTGACTGCAACTCCCTGAAATGGCGGCCGCGGCTTTCTCAGTCACACACACACTCACGAACACACATATACACACACGCAAACACACACACACAGACGGGGCCACACGGCGCCCCCAGCACGGGCTCTCGCGAGAAACTTCTCCGGCCGCAGCGCTGACCCACCGAAATATCGCGAGAATCCTCCGGGGCTAAGGAGCTACCGCACAGTCTCGCGCAAGAGTTGCGCCAGAGACCTGCCCCCCCCTTCCCCCCCTCCCCTTGGAGGCTCAATCTCCCCTCCCACCCGCACCGGCCCAGGGAAGCTCAAAGTCTCGCGAGAGCGGAAAGGCGCGACTCGTACAAAGTCTGTTGGCTCAAGTCGGTCTTTTTTCCGAGCCCCCCCGCCCCCCCCGTGCGACGCCGGGCCCCTCCCAGCTTGGGGGCTGGGGGAGTGCTCTCCCCGCCCCGTCCCTCACTCTCCTGCTCGCCTGTCAGGGCCGTCTGAGGGACGGCCGAGCCTGCGGTGCTCCTAACCTACAGTGACCATTTTCCCCGGGGGGGGGGGAGGGGGGGGAGGACTATTAGGAAAGAAGAGTAACCGCCCGGGGGGAGGGGCCGGGGCAGGCAGGGCCCGCGAGAACTGGGGGAGGGCGCGCGAGAGAGCCGAGAGTGGCACCAGCAGCCTCTGGCCGGCGCAGCTTTGTCACCACTTTGTGGCCCCTGGCGCGGGGCCAAGCCGGGCCCCTGGGGCTGGCGCAGACCGAGCTCGCCATTGTTCTTCTGGAGGGGCCCCCCAGGGCTGGGCCGCGGCGCCCCGGGCCGGCTGCGGAAGGAAGCTCCCCTGAGCTCTCTCTGCCTCACCCCGGGAGGAGAAGGCCTTGGCCGGGAGTTCACCCCCGATGCCCCGCCTCTTCCCGCCACCCCTTCCCTCAAGTCCGCAGATGGTAGCTTTAAGTGAAATTCTGATTCTGGAAACCTAAAAAGAGCTCCTCTTTATATATTTTTAATTTGACTTCCCTTTTCAAAAGAGAACGACTCCCAAAGGGGTGGAGGTTAACTGCAGTTAATGTTTTGGAGGAAGACGAGTGACTTTTTGTAAAGATAATGTTTTATTCTCAATTTTTATCGTAAATAATCCTCTTACTTTATTCCTTTCCCTAAGGAATCCAGTTAGACCCTAATGAAAATGTGTTACCCAACTGACTGGAGCAAAAGAGTGTAAAAGGAAAGAAAATAGCTTTTTCTAATTAGATATTTCAAACTGGAAACATCACAAACTCAACATTTCCAAAACAAAATTATTTTTCGTCTAAAGCCAGATTTTTCATATTTGCCCAGTTCTGTTGAAGGCACCACTAATACTTAGCGTCCCATGAGGTCAGCATTATCCTTATTACTAATTCATTCCAAGAATCTGGTAATAACAGGAGCAGCCCCACTGCTGACAAGTTAGAATACACAGCTAGCTCCTTCCCCTTCCCTCCCCTTCCCTTCCTTCCTTGCTTCTTTGAGCCCCAGTTGTTTCTGTTTTGTTGAGAAACCTTGGGGTCTTCTCTCAAAAGGATTTTTTTTTTGTTCTATGTGAAAAGAGGCTCTTGCTTTTCTTTCTCATCTGCCTTGATCATTGAGATACCCTTAAGCCTCCCAACATTTGTTTTTCTTTTTTTATGGAATTAGTCATTCTTTGCCTCATTTCTCTCTTACCTAACACTAATAACTGAATAGGCATTGCCTCATTCCAACTATAACCTGGGAAAGGCCTAGCTGTAAAAAGCCAAGTTTCCCCCACTGTATCTGTGACCATCTCCATTTGGCCCAATTCGTATCTGGTCACTAGACCCAGATGACTCTGGAAGAAAAAGTGAGACTGGTGATTTTGCACAGCACCCCATCACTTAAATCCTACTTAACTTGAATTTCCTGGCATCATCTCCCTGATGAAATGGAGTCCTTCAAAAAAGGACACAAAGGACAAACAACAGTTTGTCAAAATGTCAAATCTTATATCTTCTAATGGCAACATTTCTGATTCTGTCCCCTCAGTTCAAGCTCTTATCAGTTCTCTGTTGAAATGGCCTGTTGCTAAATCCCATCTCAAGTCTCTCAACCCAATCAGCACAGCTAGCCAAAATGAGTTTTCTTGAGCTTGTCACTTACCTACTCAAACTCCTGTGGTTCTTTTTTTAATTCTATACTTAATATAAACTCTGGCTTTCAAATACTGCTCTTCTCTGAAAAAGCCAAATTGGTTTCTCTGTTTCTTAAACTCTTGGCAATCCTAGTTGCTAACTGTAACTGTCTCAAATCTAAAATGAATTCCCTTCTCACCTTCCTAGAATTCCAATGGGCTCAACTCAAGCACTATAAAGCCTTTTCAATCAATCAATCAAACATTAGGTGCTAAGTACTGTGCTAAAAACACTGGGGTGAGACAAAAACACAAAAACACAGTCCCAAGTTTATACAAATTGATGAGAGAATACATGTTAATAGGTACATTCATGAGATATGCTTAGAGGATGAAAACTCGAAACTAGGATGGCTGGGAATGAGTGTTGTGTCAAGGCGTCCTACAAACTAGTGTTTGAATTGAATTTTGTTCTTTTTTAAATTTTACTTATTTTGTTAGGGTTTGGTTTTTTTTTTTTTTTTGCAAGGCAGTGGGGTTAAGTGGCTTGCCTAAGGCCACACAGCTAGGGAATTATTAAGTGTCTGAGGCTGGACTTGAACTCGGGTACTCCTGACTCCAGGGCCCCATGCTCTATTCACTGTGCCACCTAGCCACCCCTGAATTGAATTTTGAAAGAAGCTAGCCAGACAAGGTCTGAGAGGTAGAGAAATCATTTCAGGAATAGAAAGTCAGATAGTTCCAAGGCAAGAGACAAAGTATTTGAAGAACAGTAAATTGGTCAAATACTATCTCCATTGCCCTCCCTCCCAAACTACCTTACTTTGTATTTATTTTGCACTTAATCTGTATATATTCTGTGTCTATAATATATACATAAGTATACACACATTTTTCTCCCCACGGTTCCTTTTGATTTGGTATTCTTTGTATTTCTCATTGCTGATAGAAGTTCCTGCCACATAATATTTAATGTTTTTTGATTGACTGACAATCTTTTTTCTCAAAATGGATGTATAAGCACAATCTAAGCAAGGGCATGTTAACCCTATATATTTTACATATAATAAACTATAAGGTTCCTTGTCCAAGGTCACAAAATTAGTAAGTTTATAGAACTTAGTTTTGAACCCATTTTCTTTTGACTCCACATCCTATAATCTTCTAACAAAATCTTTTCTAAAATTTGTAAGAACCAACATGGCTCAGAATTTAGTCTTATAGTACTGGGTTAATGTTGTCTAGAGGAGTAAAGGCATTTTTCTGATTAAAGTAGCTTTAGTTTTATAGACCCTTAAATTGCTTCTCTGTATATCTAAAAGACCACGGCAATTTGGGCAACAGAAAAATACCAAGTTGATGAATGTGCTCTAAACAAAGACCCATCCCAAATCTAAGATCTTTCTTAGTCCTTTGACCCTGTTTCAAAGGAAATAATATACAGTTAAGCTTTATTTTGTAAATCATTACCCTGATACCTTTCTCGGGTTTTTTTTTTTTGTGGGTTTTTTTTTTTTTTAGGTTTTTGCAAGGCAATGGGGTTAAGTGGATTGCCCAAGGCCACACAGCTAGGTAATTATTAAGTATCTGAGGTTGGATTTGAACTCAGGTACTACTGATTCCAGGGACAGTGCTCTATCCACCACTCTACCTAGCCACCCCTCTCTTAGATTTTTAATTATGTAGTTTTAGGGTGAGGGGAAGATTATTGTTTTTTGTTTTTTTCTGGCCAAGAGTCTAGGTTCCTTAAAGTAAAATCAAGGGAACATATTACAATTTTAGAAACTTAGACATGGGAGTAAAGTACACTATAGTAAATTGGACGAGGCACCCAGAAACAATGAAAATATAGCCTTTTGGAAAAGGATATTGGACTTGTTGCATTTGATCCCAAAGCTTCCATGGCCTTTGGCCACTGGTCACATTAGGATTCTTCCTGTTTCCTTATCTTGGAGGTTGGCATTACCCAGATGACTATCTCCCACCACCCTGTTTCACCTCCAGCAGTATCTTTGGTTCTCTGTGGGTGCCCTTCTAAAACACACAGGCATACACACACACAGGCTTGAGTGTGCTCAGGACTGAATTTCTTAATGTTGGCCCTGGGTGTTGAAATGGATAATTCTGAAGGAGTAACAGCTAGTTCAGGAGAAAGTGGTAGGGGAAACAGGACATTTTTATCCTGATTTGATGATAAAATGGCTTATATTACACACAAGTCATAAAGAAAAGAAACCTAATAACTGATGTAGGAATTATTGTCATCACACAATATGGTCAAAAATTAGTTTTTAATTAATCTTAATGAAATCCAATGATAAAAACTTTTTTTTGCAAGGCAATGGTGTTAAGTGGCTTGTCCAAGGCCACACGGCTAGGGAATTATTAAGTGTCTGAGGCTGGATTTGAACCCAGGCAGTCCCGACTCCAGGGCCTGTGCTCTATCCACTGTGCCATCTAGCTGCCCCTGATAAGAATGTTCTGTGACAACTCTAAATAGCTCATTTGATCCATATAATCATTAGACAAAAGTAGTATTTCTATTTTGAACATGAGAAAATTGAGGCTAGAAATATTAAGGAATATCACCAATACTATGGCTAGTGTGTGTCTTAGGGCAGAATTGGAATTCAGGTTTTCCTTCCTTTTAGGTCCTTTCTCTATTCACTAAACTACCTGATGTTGTGATCTTCTTTGAAAATGAAGGGCAAGGGGTGGCTAGGTGGCTAGGATAGAGCACAGGCCCTGGAGTCTGGAGTGCCTGGGTTCAATCCAGCCTCAGACACTTAATAATTCCCTAGCCGTGTGGCCTTGGGCAAGCCACTTAACCCCATTTGCCTTGAAAATCCTTAAAAAAAAAATGAAGGGCAAACATTTTTGAACTACTAAGTTACCTATTAATTACAAAGTGTAGGAAGTGGGATTTGGATAAAAAATTCTCCTAGCTCTTAAGTCCAGAGCTTTCTCCATAATACCATCATTAAATACTGTTGTTTTTGTCTTCTGTTCTCAAAGATCATGACATCAGAGAGGTAATACCATGACATGCATATAAACTGGATTTGAGTGGGGGCGGGATGCTGTGCCAAGTCACCAGACTCACTTTTTCCTCCAGAGCCATCTCGGTCTAGTGGTTGGATATGAATCAAGCAATGATGGATTCCAAGCAATCAGGGTTAAGTGACTTACCCAAGATCACACAGCTAGTAAGGATCTGAGGCAGGATTTGAACTTAGGTCCTCCTGATTTCAAGGTTAGTGCTCTATCCTTGGCCCACCTAACTGCCCTATGAAATGCTATAAAGAGTCCTTTCACTGATTCTCATCAATAAGTATGAAATTCTCTGAATGTGCTTACAATTAAAAAATGGAAGCCCTCTAACAACTCTAGTAAGATATGTCCAAGATCAATGTCAATGGAAGATTTAAGTTTCTAATAGTGTCAACAGTAAGCTAGTAAAAGCAATAATATTCTCAGGATGCTGCTCACATTGCACTTTGATACAAAATTTGACAATTTTGAGGAAAAAAATCAAACTACATGGGAACTTGACATACCTTCTCACCTTTCAAAGCCACCATTCCACTTTTAGATCCTTCTGAAGGTTAGGGAGATGTTTTTCTTTTTTTTAAGAAAGATTTTATTGGGGCATCTAGGTGGCACAGTGGAAAAAGCACCACCCCTGGAGTCAGGAGTACACGGGTTCAAATCGGGTCTCAGACACTTAATAATTGCCTAGCCGTGTGGCCTTGGGCAAGCCACTTAACCCCATTTGCCTTGCAAAAACCTAAAAAAAAAACCCCAAAAAAGATTTTATTTTGAGTTTTACAATTTCCCTCCCATTCTTGCTCCCCCCCCAGAAGGCATTCTGTTAAGTCTTTACATTGGTTCCATGTTATACATTGATGTCAGCTGAATGTGATGATAGAGAAATCATATCTTTTTTTTTTTGCAAGGCAAATGGGGTTAAGTGGCTTGCCCAAGGCCACACGGCTAGGCAATTATTAAGTGTCTGAGAACGGATTTGAACCCGGGTACTCCTGACTCCAGGGCTGGTGCTTTATCCACTATGCCACCTAGCTGCCTTGAAATCAAATCTTTAAGGAAGAAAAATAAAGTATGAGATAGTACAATTAGATAATAATATAAGTTTTTTTTTTCTAATTTGATGGTAATAGTCTTTGATCTTTGTTCAAAGTGTGAGATGTTTTTCTTATGTCAAACACATTCAGGGGAAAATTTAGATCTAATATAGAAAAGAAATTCCTAATAATTAACTAGAACTATCTAAGGATATGTTGTTGGGAGGAATAATAGGTTCACCCAAAGTCATTTTGTTGGGTATGACAGATAATTTGGTTTGTTTATCATGGGTTGGATATCCTCTGGGTCCCAAATTTGAAATTCTGTGACTTACTCTGACATCCATCTCATTGAAACTGAGTGAAGAAAGAACTAGGAAAACAATATGCACAATTACAACAATGTTAACAGGAAGAACAAAAGTGAACATTATAATTATAAAGACCAAGCTTGTCACTAAAGAGGAAATGAGAAAATATACTTACTTCCCTTCTATGCAGAGGAGGAGGACTATTGGTGTGGAACATTGCTTAACATATTGATTAGTTTTGCTGAAATGCTCCCCTCCTTTTTTAATTATTGTTTCAAGTTATGGTTTTCTTGGTAGGCATGATGGCAGGAACATATCAAAAATGATGCAAAAACATGAGATTTTTTGAAAAAAAGATGAATCTTATAGAATCATTGAAGAAACCTTAGAAAACATGTGATTTGATTTTTGATTCTCTTATTAGGAATCCAAAGTTCAGAGAATGACTTGTCCAAAGGCTTATGAACTAAGTAATCAATTTCTATATAAATACAAACTTCAAATACATTTTATTGTGCAGCAATTTTAAGAATATTGTAAAATTAGGTTTGCTGATTTAGATACCTCCCTCTTAAATTTATATTCATTTTGCATTTAATTTTCTATTTTTGTGTCGCTTCCCCCTTAGGGAGACCACTTTGTCTTTTTATCTGTAGCTTTTAGTATACAATTCCTGAAAAATAGTAGTCTTAGTAAATTTTTGTTCAGCTGAATTGGAAGCAAAAGTTAAAATTAGTTTCTATTCAAGAAACAGACTTGGGTTTAGTTCCATTTTTGCCATTTACTAGGTAGATGGACATGTATATATATATCAAAAAACTTCTCTGAGCCTCAGTTTCCTCATTTCTAGAGTGAGGATGATAATATTCAAAACTTATTTCACAGGGTGTGAAGAAATTTTTGCTTTGTAAAATGAACTATGATAGAGTTTTTAATTATCTTTTTGTGCACACCCACAGGACTCCTAATCCACAAGTCTGGGCTGCTAGGACCTTCAGGAAGACCTTTTCTTGGGTGACATCTCGGTCACTGACTCTGAAGGACGCATTCAAGCCAGAACACGCCGAGAATCCGGCAGATTTTAGCACTCTACCCTCAACTGCCTTGTTACACTTTCATATACAAACTGGAACTTGTACATCCAGATGGTCCTAGACCCTTCTTTACACCAGGAAGCAGCTAGCTGGGAGTAGAAAATGTGTTAGGCTTGGACTTCTGAAAGTCTTATTCTTTCCAGATGACCAGTCATAAGCAATCATAAATGAGTCTTATTTGTGAAATGGAGACGGTAAAGGCAGGAATGCCCTCCTTACAGGGAATATATTTACGTAGCATTTTGCAAAACGTAAAGTTCCAATTACCCCGAAGATTTATTTTGAGGGCTGGAATGAAATATTGGTACTCATTGCATTTATCCACAAGTGTTGTTTCTTTTTGCAAGGGAAATGGGGTTAAGGAACTTGCCCAAGGTCACACAGCTAGGCAATTATTTTTTTTAGTTTTTTTTTTTTGCAAGGCAATGGGGGTAAGTGGGTTGCCCAGGGCCACCCAGCTGTGGTGCCGCCTTTGCACCCAGGTCCTCCGGACTGCGGGGCACCGCGCCCCCAGCCCCCGCCAGTGTTTCGGGGCAAGTACAGCCCACGGAGCCCGAGTACGTAAGTGCGGGCGGCAGGGTGGCGCGTTCTGTGGGGGCAGTGCCCGACTCGTGCGGGGCCGATTCCCGGATGCTTCCGCCAAACAAACTTGGGCGGGCTGCGCCGGTGCCCGGGCTCTGGGGGTTCTGGTGGGACTCCTTTCTTTTAGGGCCTCCACTTTGCAAACTGCGGCCTCGAGTGGGCTTTGTGAGGAGCTGGAAGGGGTGCGTGCGGACGGCGGGAGGCGCCGGAAAGTTCGGTGGGCAGGCGGGGGCTGCGGGGCGGGGCTACCGTCGGGCACCGGGCGCGTGGGCCCGGGCGCTGCGTCAGCCGGCGGCGGGGCCGGCGGGGGAGGGGGAGGCGCGGAGAAAGCTGGGGGGCCGCGCCGGGCGCGCCCCTGCGCGTCACGTGGGCCGCAGCACGCAGTCGCCTTGGAGCCGTTGGTCCCGGAGCGGCGCGGCCGGAGCGGGGCCGGGAGGTGAGCTCGCGGCGAGGCGGGGGGCCCGGGCCGCCGGGGGGAGGGAGGGCGAGCCCGCAGCCCCGGCCCCGAGGCCGCCCCGGCGCGCCCGGCCGCCCGCTCCGCTGCCCGCCCGCGCCGCGGAGGCCGGGGGACCGGCGGCGGGAGCGTGGCGGGCGTGAGAGCGGCGCCCGCTGTCGGGGCGCCGGGGGAGCGGGCGGCGGGCCCGGCCGGGCGGCGCCGCCCCATGGGCGCCGGCGCGCGGCGCGGAGCGGGCCTCGCGGGGGGAGGGGCCTCCGTTGTCTGCCGCCGCGGGGCCCCCTCGCCCGGCTCGCCCCGCGGAGGAGCGCGCGCCCGCCCCCCGCCCGCCCCCCGCGAGGAAGCGCTTCCCCCGCTCTCCCGGGCTGCCGCCCGCACCCAGCGCGCCTGCCCCCCGCCCGCCCCCCGCATGCCCCCCGCCCGCCCGCACCCAGCGCGCCTGCCCCCGCCCGCCCCCCGCCCGCCCCTCGCATGCCCCCCGCCCGCCCGCGCCTGCCCCCCCGCCCGCCCCACGCGGGGACTGTGCGTCCTCTGCCTTTGGGAGTGCTTGCCCCGGCTTCTCCGGGGGCTCCTCCCGCTCCCGGGGCCCCGGCCCACGGCCATGGGCAAGTGCCAGCAATCTCCCTCCCCACACGATTCCCGAAGCGCTTTGCACAAAAGGGATCGGGCTTCGGGGCCCCGCACGGTGCAGCGCCCAGCCCGGGGCCACCCGCGGGACTCTGCCGGCCAGGACCAGTCCCGGCCGAGAACCCCTCGGGCTGCTTTCTGCCCGCCCAACCCTGGCCGGAAATCACTCCTGCTGCCCTCACGTGAAATCTTTTTTGACCTAGAATTATTTTTGAATTCTGGTGGTAAGAAACCTCAGATTCTCCAACCGAGCTTCCTGCATATTCTCCACGTGTTCTCTGTCCCTTCTCTTTTTTTCTTTTTTGTTTTTTTTGCAAGGCAATGGGGTTAAGTGGCTCGCCCAAGGCCACACAGCTAGGTCATTATTAAGTGTCTGAGGTCGGATTTGAACTCAGGGCTGACTCCAGGGCCGGTGCTCTGTCCACTGCGCCACCTAGCCGCCCCGTAAGGACATTCTTTTGCCCTTTGCTGGCCACTTTGCTTGCACCTCCCTTTCCTCATCAAGATACGGCCTCTTCAGAGACAGTCTAAGCTGTAGTCCTCAACCTTTCTTAGTCTGAGATACTCCCCCCACCACCCTTTCCCTGCTTTTCCCCAATTGCTGGAGTTATAACTGTTTATGGACAGTAACCCTCTAGGGAATAAGAAGGTATCTTCTCTACTTTCTCCTTGTTGGGGGGCACTCGTGTACAGAAAGGAAGATGATGCCTTAGTGCTGGGTGAAGCAGGCAGATTAGCATTTTCGTTCAGAAGAGAATTGAGGATTAATTTCCCTTCCTTTCAGCATACAAGAAACTTTGTATAAAAAGCTTTAAATTAAGCAGTATTTTCAGAATACTCTGAAAAGCATGTTAATAAAATGAGTATATATATATATATAATCTGTTGACCACATAACAGTAAATTGTAATAATTTGGAATGTTAAATCAGATTATTTACATCATTCAGGAAATGTAAAGGATGTTGCATTTTAGTTATTTCTGGGCCCTGTCTGAAAAAGTTTTATGTGTTAAAATTACCTCTGGACTCTTGTCACTTTAAACTGACTTAAATCTGTGAGTTGGGCTATTTTGTATTTCTCTTCTACTATAGTCTTAAAACAGTTTTCAAAGATCAATTTTTTTTGGTTAGATATTAGGTAGACATAAAGTATGATGGGAGTTATTCATCCTCTTCTGATTTATACATTATTAGTTTAAAAAACTTAATCAGAAGTTCTTCATTAGTTTGTCATGAGTGTTCTCAAAATTTTAAAATATCTCAATATTTCCTTTTGAGTCATAAAGATTATTCCAACACAAATGATAAAAGTGATACTATATATCTTAGTACATTTTATAATGTTAATTCGATGCTAATAAAATTATTTGTGATAAAGTTACAAAATTTTTGTGTATTTTTATTTCTCTAATAGTGGATTTTATGAAGACTATCATCTTGGGAATAATGAACTATTGGGGGACTGTTTATTTGATTTCTCAACATTCTTCCATGAGTCATAGTACCATTATTACCCTTCCATGTTTGTCAGATGCACAGGGAGCATTTCCCAGGAAGGGCTCTGAATTTGTGAGAACTTGGCACAGAAATGAGGCCAATTAAAAAAGAAAGGTAGCTGACAAGTTCCATATTGAAAGTTCTGATATAGTAACTTTTTTTTTTTTTTTTAGGTTTTTACAAGGCAATGGGGCTAAGTAACTTACCCAAGACCACACAGCTAAGTAATTATTAAGTGTCTGAGGCCAGATTTGAACTCAGGTCTTCCTGACTCCAGGGCCAGTGCTCCGTCCACTGCACCACCTAGCTGCCCCATGATATATTGACTTTCTAATTTGCTTACAGGAAAGTGACATTTCTTAAGAGGCCTAGTGTCATTTTCCCCTGTTCATGAGAATATAAAGTTCAGAATGAGAAAGAAAAATAACAGAACAGAGCCTGAAAGGGACCTTTGCAGATTATCTAGTCTAATACCTTAATTTTAATGGTGACTGGGAAGAAAAAGGACAATGTGTCAAGTTGTAAATCTGTTTTTTTTTTTCCCATTGGAGAAATCTCTTTAGTTCTTCCTTTTCCTTTCTGTTGTGATCCTTTGTCAAGACAATCTTGTTTTCTAGTCTAATCATTATGAGCTTGCATGTCTGGAGCAGCCTCTCTTCTCTGTATGGTCAGTCTCATGTGAAGCTGAGGTTAAAATTTTAAGAATCATGGGAATTACCTTCCTTGAGGATGGTCTAGTTTTTCTCCAACTAGTTAATGTTAGACTTTTTACTCATTTATTTAGTAGTCTTACCACTTTTAATGTCTTCCATTTCTTTTCTGGTCATTCTTTTCTTACCAATCCACAGCCAGTGTACTTTTTTTTCTTACTTCATGTTCCTTGTCTCTTGTTTATGCCAGAGTTCTGTAGTGCCCTACTGATTCTTCTACCAATTCATACAATCTGTTAACCCAAAATTGCTTAAAGGTGTTTTTTTTTAAGGTTTTTGCAAGGCAAATAGGGTTAAGTGGCTTGCCCAAGGCTGCACAGCTAGGTAATTCTTTTTTTTTTTTTTAAGGTTTTTTTTTTGCAAGGCAAATGGGGTTAAGTGGCTTGCCCCAGGCCACACAGCTAGGTAATTATTAAGTGTCTGAGACCGCATTTGAACCCAGGTACTCCTGACTCCAGGGCTGGTGATTTATCCACTGAGCCACCTAGCTTCCCCTACAGCTAGGTAATTCTTAAGTGTCTGAGGCCAGACTTGAACTCAGGTACTCCTGACTCCAGGGCCGGTACACTAGCCACTGTGCCACCTAGCTGCCTCTGCTTAAAGTTTTCCAAGAAAACTTTTTTCAGACATTTCACCCAGTATCTGGGTATATTTGCTTCATTTTGCTTCACCAGTCACTTTTGTTGCACATGGTGTCCCAGACATCTTAGTGGAATGTTAAACTAATGATGCTGTTAAACCTTAAAACTGCACTAAGATTGTTGGGACTCCCTCTATAATATCATTACTTGCCCTCATTTAGACATGGAACACATAAATATGTTGATGAAATTTGAAACATATTGCTGAAAATATAAATGTTGATCTGAGGGCCTTATTCCTGAGGTAAAAGGAGGTTGGTAAAATTTTACAACAAAACAAAAAATATTAAACTTATTTTAATTCCAGAAATGTTCGCAGCACTAAAATTTTAGATTCTCTGAAGAATTTAATATTTGGTATTTTAGAGGAGGAAATATTGTTATTAACGTTTTCTCATGGAGCATCAGGGTTTTCTACATGATTTTTACTCTGATATATTTTCATATATCTTTGAATATTCAAAAAAAGTTTTCTCTGAATCCTTTCCTTCTCTATAAATTTTCGGCTTATGTTGGAGAAGATTCCCTCAGGAAAACCTGTTTTGCCCTTGCCAAGGTAGATAAATTAATTTTTTTATTTAAGGCAATGGGGTTAAGTGACTTGCCCAAGGTCACCCAATTAGGCAGTTATTAAGTTCTGAGGCTGAATTTGAACTCAGGTCTTCCTGACTCCAGGGCTGGTGTTCTACCTGACTGCTCCCACCAAGGTAATAAATTAAAAGTTGCCTTAGTAGAATTGCTTTTCTTTGACTGTAGGAGATGAGAGAGTGCAGATTACCACCATGCCCTTCCAAGTTGGAACACAGAGCAAGTTGATTGGTTTTCTTTCCTTTGAATCAATTGGACTTTAGTCCTTTCTCTGAAAGTTAAAAGAAAATCTTAAATGTGGATACCACTTTTAGAAAAACAATTAAATAGCTTTGCAAACAACTTTGCTGTCTTTTTGGCTAGAACATTCCATCTAGCCACAGAGCCTGCAAAAATTCTGGCAAACAGGGAACAGGCTGTGCTGGGCACATTAGAGGTGGGTCCTTGAGAGGTCTCTGACTGCCTGGCTACTAACCCAAAGAAATTTAGATTTGTCAATTTTAATTCTTGTTGACCCAAATAACTGCATCTTGAGTAGATTGAGTTATGCCTTTTTTACATGAATTATGGAAGTAATGAGCTTCTGAAACTTCATAAAATCCTTGGAGCAAATATGACTCATACTGAGTATAAACAGGGAGCTTGTGTGAAAGTAGGCGGAGAGTGGAAGCCTGCAAGTGCTGAAAGATGTGGCTTTGTATGATGAATAAAATGTCCTATTTGGAGTCAGGAATATCTGGGTTAGAATCTTGACCCTAACATGTGTTATCTTTATCTAATTGGGCAAGTCTTTCATCTCCATGTTCCTCACTTTCTTCATCTGTAAATAACTGTCTGAGAGTAGTGAGGATCACGTGAGATAATGTATGTAAATTATTTAGGAATACGCATCAGCTTTATTATCACTAGAGGAGCAGCACCAAGAGAGAAGGACCTGGGGCAGCTAGGTGGCGCAGTGAATAGAATATCAGGTCCAGAGTCAGGAAGACCTGAGTTCCTGAGATCAATGGCCTCAGATACTTGATACTTAACTAGCTGTGTCACTTTGAGCAGGTCATTTCACCCCTTTGCCCCCACAAAAAAAAAGAAAATATACATGAGAGGAAGATAGCTTTACTTTTAAACTTAGTTTATATGATTAGAAACTCAGTCCTGAAGTCTCATTTCCCAATAATAAAGGTAAACTTATTCTCCCCCTACACTCCACCTGCAGTAACCCTACTTGCAGAATGCAGAGAGTGACCCTTTCTGCTCTCTCTACAATTAATGGATTTGGTCTGGTTGTGGTTTTAGGAATGAAATTTTTTTTTTTAAGTTTTTGCAAGGCAAATGGGGTTAAGTGGCTTGCCCAAGACCACACAGCTAGGTAATTATTAAGTGTCTGAGACCGGATTTGAACCTCCTGACTCCAGGGCCGGTGCTTTATCCACTATGCCACCTAGCCGGTCCTTGGAATTAAATTTTTCCACAGATTGTGGAATAGGATGGCTTCAGGGTCTCTGAAATGAGTCACTGACAGAGTTGGATTGGTTTTGCTCCACTTGTCCCCTATTCTCTAACCCCTCCCCCCATGTCCCTTTAGTACTAGAAATTTCCAAACCTACCTCACTGTGGAGCTATTTTTATTTGAGTAGGATATAGTAATTAGGTATACTTTTCTAGTATTTTTGGTACCTGAGCACCCAGATTTCTATGTTCCCTTTTTTTCCCTATGTTCCTTTCTAAGAGGCTAGTGCATTTTTTTGCGGGATAGTTTTATTAATCACCTTTTTTTTTTGTCAAATTATAGTGATTCTTGTTTGTACTTTGGTGCATTGTAATTGTGAATTATATATTTTTCTATTTCCAAAATGTTTTCTCAGGAACATTTTATATTGCTGCTATCAATTTTATTATCTGCATAAGAATCAATCAGAACCCAGGAAAGATTAAGCCCTATTTTACAGGATTACATAGTTCTGTAGAAGGGTATGAAGGATGACTGCCAACCAATTAAATGTCTTGTTTTTGAAAGATTCTAGAATAAATTTAATAGGAAAAGTGGACCAACTGTTTATGAAATATTGTTCCTTCATATCTTCAAAATTAGCTGAGTTTCTCTTTGGGGAGGCATTATAATTCAGTTAGCAATACTGGTGACTCTTAAGAATAATGGAGGACCAAACTAGAAATAAGGAGATCAAACTTCTAATCCCTTGTCTCTCAGACTAACTTTGTGACCTCAGCTAAGGCACTTTTCCCTTTTTGAGTCTCTTTCTTCATTTTTAAAATGTGGAGGCAGGATTAGATGATTTAATTAAATTTATTCAATACTTAAACTATGATGTAATCACTGGGAATACTGAAACTTTCCTTACTCTTCATAGAGCCTGAATTTTACAGGGGAAAATACATGTACTTATATACATATTATCCCATATATGGAATATAGTCAGCGGAAATACAAAGTAATTTTGAAATAGAGAGTAAGCATTTCTGACCTGGGAATTCAGAAAAGGCGATTTGAGCTAAGGGAATTGGCATGTGAAGGAATCCTGAGAGATGTAGATGAGGAAGTGAAGGCCTTCCGGGCATGTGGGAAAGATAATTCAGGAAGCTTAGGTATAAGAGAGGGAGCTATGACAGAGGAACAGCAAGAATGCCAGTTTGACTGGGAAGTAAAATGTATGAGAGTAAATTGATTGTAGTCTTTAAAGATAGACTGAATGACTTTCCATGCCAAGCAGTTTGTATTTTATCCTAGTTGCAATAGGGAACCAGTGAAACTTCTTAAGCCAAAGGAGAATTATGTAGTTAGACCTCTGAATTAGGACTGTTAACTTGGTAATTATGTGGAGAGGGACAGATTAGAGAAGAGGAGAGGCCAATTAGGAAGCTACTTTTTGCATTTGGTATATGGGGTGGGGTGGAGGTACTAGCCTAGTAGAATTTCCCACTCAAAGAATTAACTTTTTCCCTGTAAATTCTATTCTGGTGCCCCTTTTGTCCTGAGGGGTACTTGCCTCAGTTGCCCACTTCATCTAGGTCTGGCTCTAGCTGAGCTTCAACTTCACTGGCTATGATTTTTTTCACTACTCTGAACTCAAACTCCATATACTCCCCCTCCCATCTTGTGTTCTGGAATCATAATCAAATCAACTCTGTCATTGCTTCTGAAAGGATGTGTCAAGTTGCTACACTATAGCTCCACTGGGCATGACTATACTTTCTCTGAACTAAGATACCTTTTCCAGACACCTTTTCTTTATATAATATGTAATATATCCTCAATTAAGGACAGAGACAACATGTGCTTTGGTAATTATATCTCCAGTGCATGTCATATAGTTAGTGTTTAAACTTTATTCTGCTAAGTATTCCAGGCAAGGTGAGTGTGACTGTCATGGAGAGAAGTTAGATATAAGATATATTGCCAATTATTGGGGATGAATGATTTTTGCTTGAAATTCAATTCTTCCAGCCTCTTGGCCTGGTGCTTTATCCATTGGACCATCTAAGTGACTGGAAGGACAGTGCTGTCATCAAAAGAAGGAGGATATTATAACTAAGGGGGGGGTGGGTTTTTAGGTTAAGGTGATGACTTGATTTTGATCTAGGCAAATTTGAGATTCATCTATATAATATCTAGTAGAGAGATCTGATAGGCCAAGAGTGTAGAAAATTGCATTTTAGATGACTGGGGACTAATTTAGGAGACTTTGGTACAGAGAAAATAATTGAATTCATAGGAGCTAGAGAAATGGGCCTAAGATAGTGCCCTGGGACCCATCCCTTGTTGAAAGAATGATAAAAAGATGATGACACAGTAAAAGGAAACTGAAAAGGCACAATTAGTCAGGATGTAGCAGGCATTGATATAGCACTTGATGTTTCGCAAAGCTTTACAAATATTGCTCATTTGATTCTTAGAACAACTTGGGGAGATAGATAGGTACTATTATCCACATTTTATAAATGAGAAAACTGAGGCACCCAGAGAGATTAAGTGATTTGCCCCGGAGTCAAAACAGTTTAGTAAATATCTGAGTTAGATTTTGAATTTAGGACCTCAGACACTTAAAAAAAATGCCTAGCTGTGTGGCCTTGGGCAACTCACTTAACCCCATTACCTTAAAATAAAAATAAAAATACATTTTTGAGAATTTGAACTTAGGGCTTCCTAACTCCATGCCCTGCTTTCTGTCATCTGTGCTACCAGCTGCCTAGATAGAAGAATGGGGATGATATCTAAGTTCTCTTCCAATTGTATTTAATCCGAGCTCTTTATGACATCTTCAAATTGTTTACCTCATCTTTTTTTTTTTTTTTAAGGTTTTTGCAAGGCAAATGGGGTTAAGTGGCTTGTCCAAGGCCACACAGCTAGGTAATTATTAAGTGTCTGAGGCCGAATCCTGACTCCAGGGCCGGTGCTCTATCCACTGGGCAACCTAGCCGCCCTTTCCTCATCTTCTTCATAGTACATGTTAGTTCCATTAAGTAACCTATTAAGGAAAACAGAATAACTCAAAATTAAATGAGCTGTGAGCTACAAATATTACAGATGGAAATAACTTGAGGACATGGCTTCTTTTTGCTCCCATCAGTGTAAGATCCTCTGGGAAGGGAAATTAGCCAGATCCTGTTCAATATTGTCAAGTCTGCTTCTCCTTGTCTTTCCTTTCTAGCACTCCCTGCCCCCTAGAGTGCTCTTTCCTTTTCAATACTGAAAAGACTCTGAAGTCAGGCATTTTAAAATTAATTTCACTTTAGTGTAAATTAATTTGTTACTTTTACCGCCAGCATTTGTATTTTAAAACCTTTGATTGTGGAATGATAGATTTTAACACTCTTACCTCCATTGATTCTCCAAAAAACTGAAAGAGTGTTGGGGGGAAAGTGAGATTCTAAAATTATACTAAAAGTACACTGGGCCTTGGCATGGTGGGTGATAGGGTGATGATAATAATTAATAGCTAACATTCATATAGTACTTACTTTGTTTAGTCATCGCTCGAAGTTCTTTACAATTATTATCTCATCTGATCCTTACAACAGCCCTAGGAGGTGCAGATGATAAAACTTAAGCAAAACTTAACTGATTTGTTCAGTGTTACCCAACTAGTGTCAAGTCTTTCTGACTCAAGGTCCTAGGAAGGTCCTCACCCCTAGCAACCCATGTAAGACCAGTTTTCTGCACCTTAGCATGGGTCTGGTGGACAAGACTCCATCCCTTCTCATAGCTTCCTTAGATAACCCAATTTTGTCTCTGCCTGACCTCTCCTAACCTTAGGCTAATACTATCTAAAACTCCCAGGCCCATGTGAATGTTTGAGAAACAAATGGTGTGACCACACAAAGAAATTATCAGGTAGTGTTTGAATTCCGTTTTCAAATATTAGTTGCATGACAGAGGGCAAAAACTTGTTTTAGAACAATTCCAGAGTAGAGGAATAAGAATAGGAAAATTATTGAGGGATAACTATAGCTATTAAACATCCAAGTTTGCCCCTTCATTAAAGGTAACTCTAGTTTCAGATGAAAGAATGGGTTGATATTAATATTTACTTTTATTACCCATCGACACAACCAAAAAAATTTATTCAGATTTTTATATCACCAACATTTCCCACTCTACTACTTCATCCTCCCCTAAATAATATTAATCCCCTTCCTAATAATATGTAATAGTGTATATATATATATATAGCCATAATAAATAACCAATAGGTAGAGACTAAAATACTGACAAAATCTGATCTTATATGAAGTGTTCCACATCTCTGCAAAGATTAAATTTAGTTGTAATTTTACAGTATTTTATTGTTATTGTTCCTTCCATTTACGTTGCTGTAGTCATTTAAATTATTTTCCTGGTTTTGCTTTACCATATCAGTTTATATTAGGCTCTATTTATTTACCTTGGAATTTTTACCTAGTATTCCCACATTAGGATATCTTACTTATTCATTCATCCATCCATCTATCTATCTGTCTATCTGCCTATTTATGGTTTTTGCAAGGCAATGGGGTTAAGTGGCTTGCCCAAGGCCACACAGCTAGGTAATTATTAAGTGTCTAAGGCTGGATTTGAACTGGGGTCCTCCTGACTCCAGGGTCAGTGCTCTATCCATTGTACTATCTAGCCCCCCCCACATTAGGATATCAAAAAAACTATGTCTAAGCTGACCTTACATTACAGATTCGCAGATTATATTACTTTGAGACTCTTTCTCCCAAAGCACAGTAGAATCTGAACTGTGGTTAGTTAAAGCTGTTAGCCGTGGAGTCAGTAAACCTCTCTATTCCTACCACCACCCTTTCACCCTTTTTTATATAAGCACTTAGAAATGACAGAGTGATTAGAACTGGGTAGGTTTAATTCATATTCAAGAAGTATTCATTAAGAATCTATAATGTGCAGAATGCTGCTTGGAGTAGCCCTTTTTTTGCTAACAGAATAATGTTCCTTTTGCATGTGTTTGGTTCTTCTACCTTCAAATCTCAAATACTTAGTGGTTCCCAACAAATTTCAAACTCTTATGCTGGCATCCACAGTCCTAATGCTCAACCTTTCTTTCCAGCCTTATTTCACTCTGTATTTTCATCCAAACACAACTTTTCTCTTCGCCTCTCTCTAAAAATGAAGCAACTTCAAACCTCTTAAACCTACACACCTGCTTTTTAAGCTTCCAAATCAATGCTTAGGCTACTTTTCCATTTCTTCATTTTTTGAGTGCTTTTAAATTTATTTTAAATTTATCATTTATCATTATTATAATTATTTTGTTTATTTTTATTTTTATTTTTATTTTCATTTCATTTTATATTTATTATAAAAAGCAAAGAGTTAAGTAAAACCTACAGAGTACAGAATAACATCTTTCATAAAAGCCTTCCATCCAAATGGATCTGTGATCTCATAGACTCAGGAAATTCTCTCCAACAAAGCAGATCATAATCTATACATTCTTACTTTTTCTGTGCTGCTACTTCTTTTTTTGGGGAGGGCCAAGTAAATGGGGTTAAGTGACTTGTCCAAAGTCACACAGCTAAGTAATTATTAAGTCTGATTTTGGATTTGAACTCGGGTCCTCCTGACTCCAGAGCTGGTGCTGTATCCATTGTGCCACCTAGTGGCCCCTCCTGTGCTACTTCTGCTCATGTTTTCCTATCAGTTCAACTTAAGAATCCACCCAACTTTCTTGAGGCTGCCTTCTTCCTACTCCTTATATGGAGTAGCAGAACTATCCACTTGATATTCTTCATTCTTATCAGACTAAATGGTCAGTTCATTTTCTTTTCCTATTATACAATTCCTTGTTGATATCTATCATTCCTTTTCTTCAGCATCCTTTAATTGTTTTATGTTCAAGACTGCATAAACCCACCACTTGCCTATTTGTTGCTTTTTTGTGTGATGCTAATTTTCAGTTTTGTGGAAACATATTCCATGTCTTGCTGCCATGTAATTTGACCCAGGTTTGTAGTATCTTGAAGGTAATCAAATCTTGTCTCTACTTTTTTCATTCTGGGCTTATCTTGTCCATCTAATTAAGGAATTCTTAGGCTTTTTTGGCTCATGGACCCTCTTGGCAGTTTGGTGAAAACTATGGATGCTGCAGAGCAATGTTTTTAAATGTTTTAATTACATTGGGTTTTAAAGGGAGCCCGTTATATTGAAATGCAGTTATAAAAGTAGAAAAAAAGTTTATGGACTTCCTGCTTTATACAAACTGTCCTATATCTATTTATATATCTTTATCTTATCTTTCTGTCTATATACTGTTGGACAAGTTCTATAGTACTTCTATATTATATCTGTTAAACTGTGTTAATGTGTGTGTGTATGTGTATGTGTATGTGTATGTATCTATGGACACTTGCACCTTAGTACTTGTTAGAATCTGGAAAGTAGTTATTCTTCATCCACTTGATGTTTCCTGTATGGATGGACAGGCCCAATACTTTTGTTTAGAATTCATTTCTAGGAAGCTCTGCAGTATTTTGGGTCTTAATGAATTCAGCATAATGCCATCTACAAAAAGAAAACAACCTGGAGAAGTTCACTGTTGATCTAGAATTTATTTTTGTTTCTTTGTTTTTTGCAAGTTTTTTGCAAGATATTGGGGTTAAGTGAGGACCAGGATCACACAGCTAAGTAAATTTTGTGTTTGCAGGTGGATTTGAACAGGTGGAGTCCTCCTGACTCCAAGACCTATGTTCTATCTATTGCATCTCCTAGCTTCCCTGCAAGAATTCATTTTTGACCAGAAATACGCTAGGTTGTCTATATTGCACTTGCAAATATATTTGGAGAGCATATGTCTTTTTATACCTGATCTGATTTTTACTATCAGAGGGTCAGGATCAGTTAGGGTTATTTCTGTTATATCTTTCAAGGGATACTGAATGAGTGGTTTTGATGTATGCAGAGTAGATATCTTAAAAAACCAATAAGAAAGGTTAGGGGCAGCTAGGTGGCAAATACCTACCAAAAAAAAAAATCAAAAACCTATAAGACAATTTAAAAAAAATCAAATGCTTTTTCATGACCAACTAAAAAGTGACTCAAAGATTTTGTATATAGGTCAGGAGTGATCTTTTAGTTGGTTTAAGAAATTTTTTTACTGATATCTTTTGTTTTTATGTCACATTTCCCACTTTACTTTCTTGCTCAAAAATATCTCTTCCAGAGGGCCACTCCTTATATAAAGAATAAAAAAGAGGAAAGAAAAAGTTCGGGAAATCTAACTTTATGACATATTAAAAAAGTCTGACATTATATGCAGCCATAATCCTTTACCAGGAAAGAAGCTAGGTAACATACCTTCCTTAATATCCATTGAGGCCAAATTTGGTCATTATAATTTATAGTAACTAATTTTAATTTTTTGTTGTTTTGCTTTCCATTTCCATTGTTGTAGTTACTGTGTTTATTGTTTTCCAAGTTATACTTAATTTACTTTGCTATCATGGGAGTTTATGCCCTCATTACTCTCTACCTGGATCATTGCCATAACCTATATCATATCCTAACTTTCTTATTATATCTTAAGAAATCCATCTCTCACATAGTTGTGTGAATGTTATTTCTTCTGTATATTATATGGCCATATCCCACCTCAGAATTCCTCTAAATGTCAAACAAATTTGAAATTGACATTAAAGCTCATGCACAACTTAGCAACACATTACCTTCCCAATTTCTACTCATATTTCTTCCTTCCATTCTCCAGCCAAATTCTTTTTTCCCTCCTAAAATTCAAAACAATGAAAAACAACCAACTCATTCTTGCTTTTTTATGTTTCTCAGCCTTTGCTAAGCCTGCTCTTTACTATATGTACAATGGCTAAATAAGAGCTTAGAAAGCCCTCTTTTCTTCTCTTGTCTTGTTGAGGGTCTACTTTTCCTTTATTTTAGAAAAATTTTTAATCTTAAACTTAATAACCACTCAAGACAAATGACCAAATATATACCACAAGGAATAACATCTTTTAATTATTATTATTATTTTTTAGGTTTTTGCAAGGCAAATGGGGTTAAGTGGCTTGCCCAAGGCCACATGGCTAGGTAATTATTAAGTGTCTGAGACCAGATTTGAACCCAGGTACTCCTGGCTCCAAGTCTGGTGCTTTATCCACTATACCACCTAGCCACCTCTTAATTATTGTTTTGATATTTTTTGTTTCTAATTTACCTTCATCTTCTAATTTAGTCCTCTTTTCCTCTCTATTGATCTATCCCTTTTAATATAGATTATTTTTTTAGAGGGGGGAAAAGGGTCAGCCAAACTAATCCATTTTAATAATATTTTATAGTAATTAGGTATTTAAGTAACAGGTTTTTAAGGAGTACATTTAAGACATGCATTCTTAGGATAGGATTAACTATCAACAGATGACAAAGAAATACATTATTTATGAATGTTATCAAGGATCCTTTTTTAAATGTGATTTTTCTTTTTTTTAATTATAGTTTTCAGCACTTATTTTTTTGTGAGATTTTGAATTCCATATTTTTCCTCACTCTTGATAGTGCATCTGATAGAACCTGTAAATCTATGGTAAACCTACTTTCATATTAGTTATGTTTGCAAATCCTTTTGAAGTTTTTCTACCTTGTATTCTTAGAAACATGCAGAAGCAAATGTATCTGTGATGTTCAGTCTTTTTTTTTTTTTTCAGTTACATCTGACTCTTCATAATCCTATTTGGAATTTTCTTGGCAAAGATACTGGAATAGTTTGCCTTTTCCTTCTCTAGCCCATTTTACAAATGAGAAAACTGAGGCAGACAGGATGAAGGGACTTGTTCAGGCTAGCACAAGTATTAGGTGTCTGAGACCAGAAGTGAACCTCAGAAAAGCATCTTTCTGATAACACCAGCACTTTATCTACTGTGCCACCTGGCAGTCCCAAGTTTTTCTTGTTTCTTCATTGGGAAGTTAAGGTATATCATATATTTTTCAAAGGTATATGTTATCTGCAGGCATAAGCACATCCCCTCCTTTTCCTTTGAATCTCAACTTGAGTGCTATTTTCTCTAGGAAGTCTCCTTGATCCCATTGGCTGGTAATGAATAACCTCCCCTTTGATACCTGTATAGCATTTTGTTTTGTAACTCCTAACAGTGAGAAACTTAGCTAATTCTCTTCATTTCAGTTCAGGAGTTCCTAGGTTAAGAGGAGGAGAACAGAAGAGATTAGTATTTGATCAGGAGATGGTCATTAGAGTGATGAAAGTTGATTTGGGAGTGATAAAAAAGAAAAGAAGTGGTAAAGGAGGAGAGACAGCTGATAAACATTACAAATGGAAAGCTAGGGGAACCAGTTAGTAGAGGTTTGATAGAGTATCTAGGATTAGAGATAGCTGAGTATTCAAAAATAATACTGCTTATCTTTTATTTCTCTGAATGTCCCTTCCTCCCTTTCCCAGCTGGTGAGCTATCCCTTGTATCAAAGAACAAAAAAAGAGGGAGGGGAAAAATGGAGTTTGAGCAAATCTAATCAAGACATGAATGGAAATGGCAATGAGAATAGTGTAGTAGCAATAGTGTCAGTAGTGGAAAGAGTGCTGCATTTGGAATCAGAGGAGCTGTATTTGAATAAAAACTCTGCTGCTTAATACTTGCTTGACTTTGGAAAAGTCACTTTATTTTCCTGGGCCTTAGTTTGCTCAACTCTAAAATGAGGGGAGGGACTAAATAATCTGTAACTAAGGTGATGTTTATCCTTCATTCTAGAAGACCAACAATACATCTGGGAGGTGATGTCATGAGAAGCACACAAATTGGATTTGAGTGAGGTGGTGCTGCGCTTAGTCCCCAGCCTTTACTCTCTCCTCCAGAGCCATCTGGGTCCAGTGGCCAGATATGAATGAGGAGGACTGGAGATGGCCCTGGATATGAGACATTCTGGGTTAAGTGATTTGCCCAAGGTCACCCAGCTAGTAAGTGTCAAGTGTCTAAGGTCACATTTGAACTCAGATCCTCCTGATTCTAGGGCTGGTGCTGCATCCACTGTATTATCTAGCTGTTAAGGTCCCTTCCAGCTCTAAAGCTAGGAGTATATGCATTCTTCCACATCCATTCTTACAAAGAAAGGAGGGAGGTGCATTTTATGTGAGCATTTTTAACGGTAGGAGGGAAGAAAGTGATGGAAAAAGGGGATAGGTAACAAGTGAAATTCCATTCTATTTCTCTTGTTTTCCTGAAGCTTGTGTTATGAATGTTGCCAGTTTGTGTTGCTATTGATATATTTTGAGTAGATGTGAGATGTTTTCATAAATATTTAATTGGCTTTTCAGGAGAAGAAAAGCAACCTTGTTGATGACCCAAAATGACAAAGCATCCACCAAACAGAAGAGGGATCAGCTTTGAGGTGGGAGCCCAGTTGGAGGCCCGTGACAGATTAAAAAACTGGTATTTTCTCCTTTTCTTTTCTTTTTTTTTAAAGTAAAAGGGGATTTTTATGCCTAATTTTTCCAGAACTGTAGATAGATCTCATGTTTGAATTGTATTACATATAGAAAGGGAGTCTAACATATTTCAAGAGTCTTTATTCCTCAGATATTTTGTTTCACAGACTATTTCAGTAGGACAAGGAAGGACCTATTAAATCATTTATATCACACCCAAACCACTCCTGTGTGTCAGGGCCGAGAATATCAACTTGTTGGTTTCATTTAAATATCCTGTTCTTGCCTTTGCCTCAGATTTGTTTTAAACTGAACTCATTATCTTCTCCCACACTCTGCCATTCTGGTGTGCTGTTTTTCTTGTTTCTTCATTGGGAAGAGAACTGAAGTTAGGTATATCATATAATTTTTCAAAGAATCTAAAGTAAGTAGAACTTTATAAATTAAGTAGATCTATGATAGGTGTTTGTCAGAAGGAAGGATGCGGAAAGTAATGATGATAACAGTATTGTTAATAATAAACTCACATTTACATGATGCTTTAAGGTTTGCAAAGTACATTGGTCGTAACAAACTTTATGAGTTAGAACAAGTATTCTATTGTAAAAATAAAAAAAAGTAGTAGGTGTAGTGACTAGGCATCCTGGGGTGACATAGTTTATCTCAGAAGTGCCTGACCCCAAGATAACTTGATGTCACATCTATCTAGCATTCTCTCTGGTGCAAAGTCAAACTGTTTGTTGTTTGATTAGCCTCCTACCTTTGTGGAGTTCACATACTAATTAGGGAATATAATACATATATAGTACATACATAAATAACTAGTATGCAAAATGGAACAATATGTGGGTAAGAGGAAGTACTTCAAATTACTCAAGACTGGCTTAACAAGTGCCCAAGCTAATCACCAAAGAGTGCAGTTCTAGGACCTCAGAAGATTGTAACTTCATATCTACTATCCTAACTTTTAAAAGTTTTATTGAAGCTTTTTTAATATCATTTCTTTTTTTAAAGATTTTATTTTGAGTTTTGCAATTTTTCTCCATTCTTCCCTCCCCCCCCAAGGCATTTCTGTTAGTCTTTACATTGTTTCCTTGCTGTACATTGATCTAAGTTGAATGTGATGAGAGAGAGAAATCATATCCTGGAGGAAGAAAAATAAAGTATAAAAGATAGCAAAATTACAAAAAGAGATAATTTTTTTTTCTAAATTGAAGGCAATAGTCTTTGGTCTTTGTTAAAATTCCACAATTCTTTTTCTAGGTACAGATGGTATTCTCCATTGCAGACAGCCCAAAATTGTGCCTGATTGTTGCACTGATGGAATGAGCAAGTCCATCAAGTTTGATGATCACCCCCATGTTGCTGTTAGGGTGTACAATGTTTTTCTTGTTCTGCTCATCTTGCTGAGCATCAGTTCATGCAAATCCTTCCAGGCTTCCCTGAATTTCCATCCCTCCTGGTTTCTAATAGCACAGTAGTGTTCCATGACATATATATACCATAGTTTGTTAAGTCATTCCCCAATTGAAGGATATTCACTTAATTTCCAATTCTTTGCCACCACACAGGGCTGCTAGGAATATTTTTGTACAAATGATGTTTTTACCCTTTTTTCATAATCTCTTCAGGGTATAGACCCAGTAGTGGTATTGCTGGATCAAAGGGTATGCACTTTATATCTTTTTTTTTTTAGGTTTTTGCAAGGCAAATGGGGTTAAGTGGCTTGCCCAAGGCCACACAGCTAGGTAAATATTAAGTGTCTGAGACTGGATTTGAACCCAGGTACTCCTGACTCCAAGGCTGGTGCTTTATCCACTATGCCACCTAGCTGCCCCCATATATCATTTCTTAACAATATATCTTCAATGGAAGGGTGGGAATAAAAACTTATATAGCATCTACTGTATGTAAGACACTGTCGGATTTCCCTAACACTTTTTTTCAAGCTTAAGTCATCAGCACTTCTGTACTGTTGTTCCTATAGTTCCTTGGTTTCCTTCACCTTTTATCTGAGAATCCAGACCTTACTCTGGACATCTTTTATAAAGTCTTCTCTCTTTTAACCTTACCATCATTGATAATTTATTTTCTTTTGCTTTTTCTTGCCCTTAGATATCTTTTCCTATAGGAAACCTTGATTAAGTAGCACCCAGCATTCTAACCTGATAAGAAACTCATAGAAGAATGCAGTTTAGTGGAAAAAACACTAGATATGGAATTAAGAGGACCTATGATAAATTCTGCTCTTCTGTTAGCTTCTTGTATGCCACTAAGCATTCACTTTCCCTTTCTGGAACTCAGTTACTTACTTTGTAAATTCAGGGAGTTAGGTTAGATAGTCTCTGCAATACCTTCCATCTACAGTTCTTTGATCCCTTGATGGATTTGGTTTTGGTCTTCAATGGGAATAATCTCAGGTCCACCAGATGGCAGTGTTTCCATTAGAAAAATTAGAAAGCTGATTATGCTAATAATGATCAGGAAAAGAAGTTCAAGTTAGGACTGGGAATTTGAAGTAATTTTGAATACCAAAATGGCATATTTTGAGTCCTGATAAAAGTCAAGGAACATATTATTTTGGTGTTTTAAAAAAAGGTTTAGAAGACTGATTTTAGCTTCTTGGTAATTGATTTACAGTGAGGTAGCTTTGTTATACTGTTATGTTCTATTTCTGTATCTGGAAATCAAGTTATTTATTGAAGAAAGGAGAAATCAAATTAACAGCCAGATTCCAGGGCAAATCCTGTAAATATAAATCTTTATTTTTTAAATGAAGAGAACAGAATTTCAGTTCAAAAGGAAAAAACAGGCAAGGAGGACACCTTTGAAAGTATTATGTTGAAATTTTATATACATTGTTTTTATATAACTGCATTATAGATTAAATCCAGTATTAGAAAGACAATTCAAAATAAGAAAAAAACAAACATTTGAGCAGTTAGAAATATCCAAAAATGTAATGGACTGCTTTTATGGGGTAGTTCACTTGTATTAGAGATCTTTTTAAAATTAATTTTATTTATTTGTTTATTTACTTATTTATGGCAATGGTCAATGTCTTAATGGTCAATGCCCAAGGTCATACAACTAGGCAATTATTAAGTGTTTGAGGCCAGATTTGAATTTAAGTCCTCCTGACTACAGGACCAATGCTCTATCCATTGTACCACCTAGCTACCTCCTGTATTAGAGGTTTTAACAGATATTTAATGGTGACCACTTACTCTTGGTGTAGTAATTAGGATTTGTCATTTGGGTAGGGGTTAGCTCTCTTAGATTCCTTCTGGTTCTGAGTCTATGATATCATTAACTACATAGTATAATAGTTGACCATAATAATTACTCTGAATCATCAAAAAGTTAAATAATCATCTGTATTCTCTTTCCTATGTCAGGAAGTGACTAATATATTTTACTTTATTATTAAAAGTTTTATAAAAGTTATTTATGAAAGTTTTGTTTTTTATGCCTTTTTTTGGGGGGGGGGGTTTGCAAGGCAAATAGGGTTAAGTGGCTTGCCCAAGGCCACACAGCTAGGTAATTATTAAGTGTCTGAGGCTGGACCTGAACTCTGGTACTCCTGACTCCAGGGCCGGTGCTCTATCCACTGTGCCACCTAGCCCCACCCCATTTCTTTTTTTTAGAAAGATTTTATTTATTTTGAATTTTACAGTTTTTCCCCAAATCTTGCTTCCCTCCTCCCACCCCCCACAAAAGGCAATTTGTTAGTCTTTATATTGTTTCCATGGTATACGTTGATCAAAATTAAATGTGATGAGATAGAAATCATATCCTTACGGAAGGAAAAATAAAGTATAAGAAACAACAAAATTATATAATAAGATAATTTTTTTAAATTAAACTTAATAGTCTTTGGTCTTTGTTCAAACTCCACAATTCTTTGTATATAGATGGTATTCTCCATCGCAGATAACCCAAAGTTCACCCTGATTATTGCACTGATGGAATAAGCAAGTCGATTAAAGTTGATCAACATCCCCATGTTGCTGTTAGGGTTATACCATTTCTTAACAATATGTCTTCTATAGAGGGGGTGGGGAATAAACATTTATGTAGTACTTAATATGTATAAGGTACTTTGTAATGTGCTTTTATGAAAATTATCTCATTTGAACCTTATAATCTAGTTAGATATTATTAATCCCATTTTATTTTTAAATAAACTAAGGCAGACAGCTTGGCCACAGAGCTCAGTCTTCTTGACTCAGCACTTTATCCACTGGTCCACTAGCTTCCTTAAGAACTCTTTTTTTTTTTTTTGCAAGGCAGTGGGGTTAAGTGGCTTGCCCAAGGGGGCCACACACCTAGGTAATTATTAAGTGTCTGAGGCTGGATTTGAACTCAGGTACTCCTGACTCCAGGGGGAACAAACTGAACACCATTCCTTTTTTTTTTAAGGTTTTTTTTTTTTGCAAGGCAATGGGGTTAAGTGACTTGTCCAAGGCCACACAGCTAGGTAATTATTAAGTGTCTGAGGCTGGATTTGAACTCAGGTAACTCCTGACTCCAGGGCCGGTACTCTATCCACTGCAACACCTAGCCACCCCAAGAACTCTTATAACTAAGAAAAAATTTAAATAAAAATTAGCGTTACTTAGCGTTACTACATCTGACATTATAAACAGCATTTTACATTTGTAATCCACTAGCTTTACTAAGAGGAAGAAAGTATATTTCATTAATGGTGAAAGGGATAGTTTGAGAGAAATGGTGAAGACATATATGAACTGATTTCATTGTGAAATGAGAACTCACCTACTATTGTCAAAACAAACTGTAAAAGACTTTGCAACTCAGATTGAGGGAACAACTGAACACCATTCCTTTTTTTTTAAGGTTTTTTTTTTGCAAGGCAATGGGGTTAAGTGACTTGTCCAAGGCCACACAGCTAGGTAATTATATTAAGTGTCTGAGGTCAGATTTGAACTCAGGTCTTCCTGACTCCAGGGCCAGTGCTCTATCCACTGCGCCACCTAGCCTCCCTTGAATACTGTTCCTGAGTCCTGATGATCAAGCATTCTGCCCATCTCCTGACAGAGTGGATAGACTCTGCACATGGAGACCTAAAATTTTTTGGACATGACCAAGTGCTGAAATTTTAATAGGCAGGAGAGAAGCTGGGTTTGCATATTTGAAAAAGATTAAATTTAATTAAAAAAATCATTTCATTATTGGTTTTCCAGAACCAAGATTAGTCATTCCTTTTAATCTGATTTCTAATATGTTTCAATATTCATTTATATTATTGTGGTCATTATATGTTTTGTTCTCTTAGTATCTTTTTTTGTGTGAGATCCATGTAAGTTTTTACAGTGTAATAATTCCATTGTATTCATGTCCCAGTTTGTTTAGCCATTCTTCAATCAGTGTGCATCTATTTTGTGCCTCTCCTTTTTTTCTTTTTGAGAAAAATCACTTTATGCTAGAAAAGTTGTTACACTCTTCACATTCTTTGTCCTGGTGAACATTCTTTGTCCTGGTGATCCCATTATTGTGCTCAGTTAAATGAAAGTGTCCTTTGTTTTTTTTTTAAATTTTGATGCTTTAAAAATTTTTTTTTTTTAGGTTTTTGCAAGGCAAATGGGGTTAAGTAGCTTGCCCAAGGCCACACAGCTAGGTAATCATTAAGTGTCTAAGACTGGATTTGAACCCAGGTACTCCTGACTCCAGGGCCAGTGCTTTATACACTTCGCCACCTAGCTGCCCCTCCTTTATTTCAATATCAAATATCCATAGCAATACTTTTTGTGGTAACATCTAATAGAATCAATATTTTTTGATTCTGAATTTAACAAGCACCAAAAAATATTTTCATATACAAAGGACACTAGAAAAAAGATTGTTTTTTTAAAATTAATTTTTATTAAAGATATTATTTGAGTTTTACAATTCCCCCACCCCCATCTTGCTTCCCTCCCCACCACAGAAAGCACTCTGTCAGTCTTTACTTTGTTTTCATGTTGTACCTTGGTCCAAATTGGGTGTGATGAGAGAGAAATCATATCCTTAAAGAAGAGAAGAGAAATCTAAGAGATGACAAGATCAGACAATAAGATTCTTGTAAAAAAATATTTCAATCTCTAACATGTACAGCTGACTTTTTTAAAAAAAGTATATAATTATTTTACGATGTTACTTTCAAAACTGTGCTGCTTGCCCATTTTTCCTTTTGAACTGAAATTGTTTTCTTTAAAAAAAATGCTCTAGTGACTTTTCTTTTTTGGTGTCAACTCCATCGCTATCCCTGAAATCTCCCCTCTCAAAAAGAGAAAAAACATAATCCTTGTAATAGGAATAGTCAAATAAAACAAATTTATGTTCATCATATCTAAAAATAGGTCTAATTCTTCAGCTTGAATTCATCACTTCTCTGTCAGGAAGTGGATGAGTAGATTGTCCTTTGGATAGTGGTTTGTCATTGTACTGATCAAAGTTATAAAGTCTGTCATTGTACTGATGAAATGTTACAAAGTTATTTTTCTTTGTAACATTATCATTACTGTATAAAATTTTCTGGTTCTCACTTTACTCTGAAGCATTTAATACAAAAGTCTTCCCAGGTTTTTCTGAAACTCATACGGTATAATAATATTTCATTACATCCACATATAGTGACTGCTTTCCAGAAGCCCCTTCATCAATAATCATTTTCCTTTTTTTTGTCACCTCTGCTAATCTGAAAGATATGAGAGAAAATGTCATATCTATTTTAATTTGCAATTCTCTTATTATTGATTTGGAGCATTTTTTAATATCATTTTTGATAATTTAGATTTCTTCCTTTGAGAACCTACTGGGGAATAATAATGGTCATTTCAAGTCAGGTCCTTTATTACAACTTTATCAGAGAAACTTGTTTCACAATTTTTTTTCTCTGGTTAATTGTTTTTCTTCTTAATTTTAACTTTATCAATTTTTGTATACGATTTTGCACAATATTGTTTTTGCACACCATTTTAGTTTTTTTCAAGACTATCCACTTTATCTTTTGTGTTTCCCTCTATTCTCTGTATTTTATGCCTTACTTGTAATTTGTTAATGATATGACATTTTATATTTCAGTCACGGATCCGCTTGGAACTCAAACATCTTTTCAGTATATTTTGGAAAATGTTAAATCACAAAGGATTGAAATTGCTTTGTTTCTTTAATGCTTTGACTTTGTTATTCAGACTATTAAGTAAGGCAGGGATTTGGGCCATGTCAAGTTTGTGAAGTGATATTTATTGAAGTGATATATGGGGATAGGTGAGCACTGACAATGTTACACATAGGAGAGGGTTAGGATTCCAATGATTTTAAGTTACTATTTCATCTTCCTTAACTTGTACAAAGTTAAATTTTGTAATTTTATATAGCTAATTTCTTTTTAGATTGTAAAACTCACTGCCTTGTGTGTTAATACATATTTGTTAAATGAAAGTAAAATCATTTTTTTGGGAGGGTTGAGTTGTGAGGCAATGGGGTTAAATGACTTGTCCAGGGTCACACAGCTAGTAAGTATCAAGATCTTCCTGACTCCAGGACTGGTATTCTATACTTTGCTCCATGTAAGGCTGTTCCAACCCCTGTTTTTTTTTTTTAATGTTTTTCTATACTCTTCCAACTCCTAGTATTGAGTTTTTTATATTTTTACTGAATTGACAAGACAATAAATTTTTAAACATTTTTATTTATTTAAGGAAATTAGGTTAAGTGACTTGCCCAAGGTCATACAGCTAGGTAATTATTCAGTGTCTGAGGCCCAATTTATACTCAGGTCCTCCTGATTCTTGGGCCAATACTCACTATGCCACCTAGCTGCTCTGAGGCAATAGATTTTTGCAGAAAAAACATACTTGGAGTTTGACTTCCTGCTCAGATACAAGCCATGTGACTTTGAATAGTTCCTTTACTTCTTTGATCTTCACTTACTTTATCTGTAAGATAAACTCTTTAAAACTACTGACATCACAGAGTTGTTAAGAATCAAATGAGACAAAGGTGAAGCACTTTGTAACTTAATATTGCTCTGTGTGTGTGTGTGTGTAAGATTACTAGGCTTAGGAGCAATATGTGCCCTTTTAAATATAATTAAATTTTACACAAATTTTATTTTTACCTCCATTGACTTATATACTTGAGTAAGAAAATAAGAGAAAAAAAAATCTTGAAAGCAAAAACCAGCTGACAAAAAAGAAGAGTCTGAAAATTATCAGGCATTTTTGTAACTTACTATTTAGAGATCATTAAGACCTACACACAACACACTAATATACATATACATATATATATGCTTTAATTTAGCTATAAAACATTTTCCTTGTTTTTCTGAATTGTATGTGTGTGTGTGTATATATATATATATATATACATATATATATATACATATGCATAATACTTGGGTCTAATTTTGGATCTACTTTCTTGGCTCTGTATAACATCTCATTTGTATTCTTTTATTTTTTAGAATAGTTCATGTTTATTGTTCATCACGAAGCAGTAATTCTTAAGCTTTTTTGTGTCATGGACCCCTGTAACAATATGGTGCCCTTCTTAGAATGTTTATAAAAGAAACTAATTATGTAGAAATGCAGTGATCAAAAAATTTTAAAAAAAATTTATGGACTTGAATTTAAGTATCCCTGAATTTCATTCATGTGTCATTTGTTTAAATATTCCCCATTGGATAGAAACCTAATTTATTTCCAGAATTTTCGCCTAAAGTCTCCCTCCCCCCATTAATAATCTCCTTGAGCTATATAGTCATTACTCATATGAATGATACCTAAATGCAACCTCACTTTTTAAAACATTTGAATTTCTGTTTTATACTTATATATGTTCTTGTGATTGCTGATAATTTATGTTTCTTTCAAGAATTTCTTTATATTTCTTGACCACTCATCAGTTGAAGAATGACTGTTGCTAGCCTATATTCAACAGAAGTTAATGGGAACATTGAATTGGTTGACTCAAATTGGGGATTAAGTGTCTTGCCCTTGGTTACACAAATAGGTAATTTTTATTAAGCATCTGAGACAGGATTTAAACTCAGGCCTCCTGACTCTAGGACTAGCATATGAGCCTTGTTGATAAAGCAAACTCAAATCCAAACAATCGAATAGTAAAGTAAAAAAAAAAAAGGGGGGTTCCATCTGCATTCAGTTTCTTCTAGTTTTTTCTATGAAGATGGATAGTTGAGAATAGTTGTCATTCACAGTTGATCAATTTTGATAGATGATTAATTGGACCTATATATTATTCCAATCAGTATTAATCAGTTTGATATGATTCCTTGGGGGTGGTGATTATATTAAGTCTCAGAGATTTGAATTGCATTTAGGAAACTAGCTAGGGGACCTCTACATTTTTCCTTTTTATGATGATTGAACCCAAGTGTCTCAATTACATGGAAAGTCCTCTAGCTTTTTGTTTTCCCTCCATTCCTTGTCATCCATTTATTGCCCAAAATGGGGAGATGATTTCTTAGCCAATGTGATTCTGGTTGCTGGCCTGCAATCTGCCCTTCTACCTGCCTGTTAGTCCATGTAGAGGTTTTGATATCTGATTTTTGGCCCAACCCCATGAATTTGCTCATCAATTTTGGTAGAACCTCCTGGAAGGTCAATTGATATCTTCCCACTATCTTGTTTGTCAACCAGTGGGATTCTCCATTTTGCATGGACCCTCCTAGAGAGTCATGGGCAAGGTCGATCCATGAAATCAGAGTCTGTATTTTTGGAGTGCTCTATCTATGTTGTCTAGTTATCAGGTACTATAAATAAAACCAAGACTTGGAGTATCTCAGATCATAAGGAAGATCTGAGGTATACTTGATTAGAGAAGACCATGGACCTGTTGCCTTAGACTTCTGCCTCAGTACAGATTGAACAATTTTGAAAATCTCCACATGTACAGTATTATTGTTACTATTTACAATGATTTTTCTGGTTCTGCTCTTTTCACTTTGCAGCAGTTCATGTAAGTCCAGATTTCTATGAAAGCATCGTGCTTGTCATTTCTTATATTACATCACAATATTGCATCATAGTCTTCTACCCCAACTTGTTCACTCATTTCTCAAATGGTGGATATCTCCTCAATTTACAATTCTTTGACATTACAAAAAGAGCCACTATAAATATTTTTGTATATGTAGGTCCTTTTTCTTTTTCCTTTGAATTCTTTGGGGAATATAGACCTAATAGTGTATTGCTAAGTTAAAGGGTATGTACAGCTTTATAGCTCTTTGGCAACAGTTCCAAATTACTTTCCAGAATGACTGGCTCAATTTGATAGTATATATTTTGAATTTTTTTTAAATGTTACTTTATTTTTTTCAGCTACATGCAATGATAATTCTTAACATTATCTTTTTTTGTAAGATTTTTGAGTTCCACATTTTTCTTCCTCCCTCCATGTCAGTGAGTAATCTGATATAGGTTATACATATACAAAAATGTTTAACATTTCCATATTAGTCATGTTGTGAAAGAAGAATCAGAACCATAAAATGCTTTGTTTTGCATTCAGATTCCATAGTTTTTTTTCTGGATGTAGATGCCATTTTCTATCACAAGTCTTTTAGAATTGCCCTTAATCACTGACTGAACTGCTTAGAGGAGTTAAGTCCATCATAGTTGATTATCACACACTTGCTGTTAATGTGTACAAAGTCTTCCTCTGGGTCTGTTCACTTCATTCAGTGTCAGTGTATGCAACTCTTTCCAGGTTTTTTTTTTTTAGAAAGATTTTATTTTGAGTTATACAATTCTCTCTCCCCCACATTCTTGCTTCCCTCCCCCCACCCCACAGTAGTTTTTACATTATTTCCATGGTATACGTTGATTTCAGTTGAATGTGATGACAGAGAAATCATATCCTTAAGGAAGAAAAATAAAGTATGAGAGAGCAAAATTACATAATAATATAACGTTGTTTTTTTTTTTTTTTCTAGTTTGAAGGTAGTAGTCTTTGGTCTTTGTTCAAATTCCACAATTCTTTCTCTGGATACAGATGGTATTCTCCATCGCAGATAGCTCACAATTGTCACTGGTTATTGCACTGATGGAATGAGCAAGTCCATCAAGTTTGATCATCACCCCCATGTTGCTGTTAGGGTGTTTTCTTGTTCTACTCACCTTGCTCAGCATGAGTTCATGCAAATCCTTCCATGCTTCCCTGAATTCCCATCCCTCCTGGATTCTAATAGAACAATAGTGTTCCATGACATATACATACCACAGTTTGTTAAGTCATTCCCCAATTGAAGGACAATCACTTAATTTCCAATTCTTTGCCACCACACAGGGCTGCTATGAATATTTTTGTACAATTGATGTTTTTACAGTTTTTCATAATCTCTTCAGTAGTGGTATTGCTGGATCAAAGGGTATACACATTTTTGTTGCCCTTTGGGCATAATTCCAACTTGTTCTCCAGGAAGGTTGGATGAATTCATAGCTCCAACAATTGTGTTAGTGTCCCAGATTTTCTGTATCCCTTCCAACATTGATCATTGCCCTTTTTTGGTCATATTGGCCAGTCTGAGAAATGTGAGGTGGTATCTCAGAGATGCTTTAATTTGCATTTCTCTAATAAGTAAGATTTGGAGCAGTTTTTCATATGATTATGAATTGCTTTGATTTCCTCAGCTGTAAATTGTTTCCAGGTTTTTTTTGAAGTCTGACCACTCATGGTTTCTAATAGAACAATAATATTCCATCACATTCATATATCATAATTTGTTCAGCTATTCCCCAGTTGATGGGCCATCCCCTCATTATCCAATTCTTTGCCATTACAAAAAAGACCTTCTATAAACATTTTTGTATATGTGGGACTTTTCCTCCTTTTTATGCTCTCTGTGGGATACAGACGTACTACTACTAATATTGCTAGATTAAAGAGTATGCAGAGTTTTATATTCCTTTGGACATAGTTCCAGAATGACTTGGATCAATTTGATAGTATGTATTTTGAATATTATAACATTAAATAATAATCTAAAATTTGAATGTTTAAAAACAAAGTTTTTTTCTTTTGACTTAGGTATCCAGCTCACATACAGGAAATTGATTATGAAGAAGGGAAAGTGCTTATCCATTTCAAACGTTGGAACCATCGTTATGATGAATGGTTCTGCTGGGACAGTCCTTATTTACGTCCATTAGAAAAAATACAGTTAAGGAAAGAAGGATTACATGAGGAAGAAGGTTCTTCTGTGAGTAGAAAATTATGTGTTTTCTTTGTTTTTAATCTTGGAACATGCTGATTGCTAGCAGGTTGACAATATATATTGAATCTTGACTAGGCCAAATAGCTTGTTAAAAATATTCTTCTTGTTCCAAGGACAAGATGTATGATCCTGAGGCTATTGGCCACATTTTTCCAAATGTTGTGGTGATTGAAGTATATTAGATGGCCATTTGAGGTTCTTGATGTGGACTATAGCCTCTAGAAATATTTTTAAACAAACTCTTGGCTCTCTGTAGTCTATACTTATTTCTTTACTTCTTTATACAGTTCTCAAAGCCCATTTTAGCCCAAAGCTTCAGTTGGCTTCCTGAACTCCTGTCAAAAATCCTAACTGGTATCATAAGAGATTTTACTTCTTTATGGTTGTTTTATTTTTGATTTCTCATAGAAATGAAAATTAGAAGTGAAATGACCATAAGGTGAAAAACACCTATTTTATTCCTAATATGTATTTTAAAATTCCTAACATTTTTAAAATGTCTTAAGTTTTCAAAGGCTTTTATTATTTCATCTGAATGAGATCACAGTTTTGGAAGGAGATATTATCTCTATAAATGAGCAGTTAGAGTCACACGGGAAAAAAAACCGAGGCTCAGAAAGATTATAATTTATGGATATCAGTTAAAATCAGTAAGGACAAAAGACTTAAGTTTTTAGATTCTTGGATTCATGTTCTTTTACCAAAAAGCATATTTATACTATCATGTATTTACTTATTAATCACTTACTGAGTACTTTTATGTAAGTTTTAAACTCTTATTTAGGAACAATACTAGATTTTGAGTAGATTTACATTGATTATATTCATATTTCTAAATGCTAGCTCTTTATATGGAGCTGTACAGAAAAAAGTGAGAACAGTCTTTCAAACTATTATGGTAGTAATTAGTAATAAAACTGTAAATATAATAAATAATATTGTAAATGTCCTAGGAATTATTCCTGCTTTTTTTTTAGCAGCAATAATAGAGATGGTAAACTTTGAAGTAGTAAATTGTCAATAGTGGTAGTGATATTTTGGGGGAGTCAGCTTTGGGTTCTGGTTCTTGCTCTACTTCTGACTATGGGCAAGGAATTCACAACTTCTTCCATATTATTATTTATACTTTTTTTTTTTTTTAGGTTTTTCTAAGGCAAATGGGGTTAAGTAGCTTGCCCAAGGCCATACAGCTAGGTAATTAAGTGTCTGAGGTTGGATTTGTACTCAGGTACTCCTGACTCCAGGGCCAGTGCTCTATCCACTGCGCACCTAGCCACCCCTTCTATTTTATTATTTAACAATGCAATTGAAATTTCTGAACCTTCTCTAACTGATAAGGAGGTTTTGAGAATTGATAAATGCTTGCATAGTTTTCACATTGAAAGGGGCTTAAGTGTCAACATTTTCCAGATGAGGATACTGGGGACCAAAGAGATTACATGATTAGAGCTAGGTTCAGGGTCCAGAACTTGATTGTAAACCCTAGAATTGCTGATTGCAAAATTATTTCTCTGGAGAAAAGGCATTTTATATGAGGGAATTCTTCTATTAATACTATTTCCTTAAAGCTGAAATAGATTGGTTGTCCTGAAACTTTTGGAAATATTTTGCAAAGTCAAAATTTGAAGTGTAAAGTGATTATTTAAATGCACTTAAACTACACTTTTGAAATGCTCCATACTGATCAATTTTGTTGATAACAATGTCTTATTTTTGTAGGAATTTCATATAAATGAGCAGGTACTTGCTTGC